>NC_088932.1:46187500-46247500 GCF_038396675.1 Hydra vulgaris
TTTACATTCCTTTTGAAACAAATTTTTAAAATTATATTAAAATTTTACATTTTGCATTCTACTAACTATTTTACATTCCTTCAAAACAAAATTAAAATTTTTAAAATCACATTTAATACAAAGTCTTTAAAAATAGATTATTTAAAATAATCAGTTGTGGTTAAATGCTTTTTTTCTACAACTTAATTTTTGACAACCTATTATTTTCTGAATGTCATTAAAGCAATATTAATAGATAGTTTAAATATTCCAAAATAAAAAAGTTTTTTTGCGTGTATGCAAATTGCCATTTCGTATGTAAAATGTGAGCTGTGTAACACTTCTTAATATTTGCATAATCAAAAAAAAAAAAAAAAAAACTGGCTCAGATGGCCTCTTAATGGAATTTTTTTTATATGGAGGAAATAGATGGTTTCTCAATCTAAGTACCTTTTTTAAGTTTGTGTTTGCAACATTGGACATTTACCATTGACATTTTGTAAAGCTATGATAATACCTCTACTAAAATCTAAAATTGCTGACTTAACATGCTTAAATAATTATAGAGCAATTACAATTTCTCTTTCTTGTTATAAAATATTTGAAGGTATTTTATTAACCAGAGTTAAATCTCGTGATAATGATGATGATTTTCAGTTTAGTTTCAAGCAAAATTACTCCACAACATCTTGTACATATTAATTAAAAAAAGACAGTTGACTATTATATTTCTAGAGAAATCAATCTATTCACATGCTTCAACCTTCAGAATTAGGGTCGGCATTGCCAAATGCCGACCTTAAAGTATTTGAGGTCAGCAAAAAATTGCCGACCTCGTTTCTATGTTTTATGGTAACCCCTTTATATCAAATTTTTTTGCCGACCTCTAACAGTTTAAGGTCAGCAATTTATTGCTGACCTCATTTTTTCTAATTCCAAGGGTTGCATGCTTTATAGATTTTAATAAAGCTTTGGATAGTGTTAATTATTAGAAGCTATTTTCTAAAAAAGTTTATCAGAGTATAGACAAGAATGTTGTCTGTCTACTTGCATTTTGGTACAATAATCAAACCATGAGTGTCAGATAGCAGAAATTCTGATACCTTCAATATAAGCAATTGTGTATGATAAGGTGGAGTTCTTTTTTCTTGTTCTGATTTTATATACAAAAACTGATTTTTAATATTACAAATTTGCACATTGAAAGAACATATGTGGCATTTTTTTTAATATATGGTATATGCTGATTATATTGTCCTTATTTCACTGTCTTAGATTGCATTGCAAAAATTACTAACTGCATTAAATGTTTAAGCTATTAATATGTCATTTAATACCAAGAAAACAGTGTGGATGGTATTTAACCAAAAACAAAAATTTTAAATTGTTTTATACAAATTTCCTCCATTTACCTAAGCTGGTTGTGAATTAGTTTTTGTGGAAAAATTTAATTATCTAGGTCAGTTAACTGATAATGCTCATTTAAATAGAAAGATTAAATGTTTATATATAAGTACAAATATTCTCAACAGCTGATAGTTTAGTGTAAGACAAAACAAGAGATAAAAGTAAAAACACAATTATTTAAGACGTACTGCCTCTCTACGATGCGGCTCTGTGGCCTAATTTTAGAGTATATATTTTTTTTAATTTACAATCTTGTTACAGGAAATGTGCTAAAATATTTTTTGGCAATGACAACAGTTTTATTAATATGTTTAATGAAGTAGGCCTGTCTACTTCAGGCTTGGACAGAAACGGTGATATCACACCAATCCTGTACAAGCCTACTTCTATAGATACTTTATTGCTTAATTGCCTTGAAAATCAGTTTGTCGTCTAAAATAAATTAATAAATAAAATTAAATAAATATAGCAATTGTACAAGAATTTCAAAAATCATGGAGTAGAATGAGGCTTGACTTGCATCTGTTGAGAAGGAATAAAAGCTTCTATACCTACCTTCATCAAGGAGGTTATGTTATTACTATACCAGCTTCTCATCCATCTGCATTTTTTTGGTGAAGATAGCCTGCTGATTTGGTGAATGATAGCCTGCTAGTTTAGTGTAAGATGTTTTATTGAACCACAACTGAGCAAAAAATAGTAAACCTGTTTTTTTCTCAATTGAGGCAGCTTCAACTCTAACTATTAGCTTGTCTCTCTTGGCGCCCTTAAGAAAACACGAGTTGTTAGTTTAGTTTTTTATTGCAAGTGATGTTGAGTGTGTTAAAATTGACTGGTGGTTAAAATGTTTATGTTTTGAACAGGGTGGACTCGGGTGGCGCTTGGGAATTTAAGTTTTTTTAGTTGGATATGCTGGTGTTAGCCTTTCACGCAGATTTGATTTGTGAGCTCTGTTTTTTTGTGATACAGATACACTTACTAGATTTAAAGGTATTGATACATCTAACAGTTCCAGTTTGTCAATGGATGACAAACTGGAACAAATTGTCTACCGAAAGGGTGTGTCTAATGATTTTTTCTGCAGATCCTTATTTTTTTTCTTCTCTTTATCAACTTATTTGTTAAATGTGTCTTGCGCTGCTTGGTCTTGATCCTCATGAGAGTATTTGACCATGAAAGTTGTCTTTCATTAGTGCATTTTGTTAAGCATCGAAGTTGAGAACTACCTGAATTACTTCTATTGGTTTTTGTTTGTTAAGTTTGTTGTTTATTATTTGGTTATCTTTCTTTCAATATCAGTGTACCTGTACAATATCATTCAGGTCAACATCAATGGTTTCAAAGAACTCTTTTACTAGTTTCTTGTTTTAGAGCTGTACCCTCATTAGGAGATAATAGAATGAAATGCCTAGTCATAAAAACAGAGACACTAGCAAAACCCATACATTGAATTAAGAAGATCTAGCATCTAACGTCTTAAAATGGAAAAAATGTTTTATAAATTCATCTACACCAGTCTAATATATAAAGAAGGAGCGTGAAGCTGGTCAACTGATAGAATCTGTTTATTCCCTAAGACTTTAGCTAGGATGCCTTCTGCAAGACAATAGTCAGATACATTTAATATCTGCCCAAGACGAATATTTTTATCGAGACACCATCTCTAGCCCTTATCCAACTAAGATCTTATAAGGCAGCAGGGCACTAAGCAGTGTTTACTGGTTTACATGTTACCAGTAGCATGATAACCCTAACCTGACCTTTAATAATCAGGTTAACAATAATAAAATAATTAAGTTAATAAGATTGTATAACCACAATTATATTGGGAATTATTGAAAACAAAGTATTGAGTTAAAAAGCAAGAAAACGGTTGACACAAGACTTAAAAAGTTCTAGGTAGTCTCTCCATCTACATTATAGGAAATATGGAAAGATGGAAGAGAGTTCCAAAGAATTTAAATGCGAGGTTTAAAACTTGACAAAAAAAATTTTTTAGAACATGCAGGGAGACATACAGTAAAAATATGCGACATATGGAATGACCCATATATAAAAGTTAGTAGAAAATCACTTAGCTCTTGAACTACTACAAATAGAGGAAGGACAAATTTTATCATGCCTAAGTTGGGTGCCGCTTTAGATTGATGTCAATTAAGCTTAAGTCTATATGCTTCAGGCTGTAGTAGAAGCACTAGATCTTAGCTGTGATGATTTCCTAATAAGCGAATTGTCCATTCAACGTATTCACACACAGAGTAGAGATGATAGAGCAAAATCTATAAAATCATATGTTCAGAATAATATGCCTGAAATTAGGGCTTCTGAACACTGTTTAACAGTAACAGTAAAACAGCTGTGGGTTTCTGAACACTGTTTAACAGTAACAGTAAAACAGCTGTGGGTTTCTGAACACTGTTTAACAGTAACAGTAAAACAGCTGTGGGTTTCTGAACACAGTTTAACAGTAACAGTAAAACAGTTTTTTTACGAAAAAACAAAAACAGCTAACAGCTGTTTTTTAAATTTTTTTACTGTTTTTTTAATTGAAATTAAAGCGACAAAAATTAAAAACTGGAACTTTTTTTATGCATTCGCATAACAGTTAAATTCTATTTCAATATTATAATGAGTTGTTTGAATTTTTTTATTCGAACACTTTCAGAAAAGTTTAATTATTTATATTTTAAAAATTAACAATTGCTAAGAGAAAAGTTTCTTTATTAACAATATAACAACACATTTATTAAAGCAATTTGAATAGTAATTTAATTTGATTTATTTTTCAATAACAATCTAATAAATAGTTTAAAATAAAGGATAATAAGTAACTTTAATAAATAACTTGATTTCAGTAATCATCATTTTTTATAAAACAACTAAGCACACAGGCAAGTACTGAGGAGTTTCCTATTTTAATATTTTATTTTTACTAATCTAGTACTAAAAGTTTCTTAAAGGTTTCTTAAGAGTTTCTTAAGATTTATAAATAGGGCTTCTAGCGCTAGTTTCTTATTTACATTGACTTAAAGATAAATGCATAGTTACTAGTTATGAATTAGTTTTTAATGATGGGTAAAATGGCTACTTAATACCCTTAATTTTCTATTCATATTATTAGCAATGTCAGTCTGGAAATACGCAACAAAATGGAAAAATCTAATTACAAAAGACTTGGAAGGACAGTGTCAGCGTTAAATAAAATGCTCAGGAAGTTCTTCAACTACCTTAAAAAATCACTTAAAAAGTCACAGACTTTGTTTAGATAAGGCAACAGAATCAATCATACTAACAGATGAGAGAGCAAGCTAGAAGAGACAAAATACTGTTGGCGACTTCTTTGTGCAAAAGAAGCTTCAAAATATTGTTTCTGATTTGGCTACAGATGGCATTTCAGTTCGAACTATAACCAGAAAAAATACATTAGGCAGTCAATAGCACGAGATGGATTTAAACTCCCCACTAACGAAAGTGATGTAATGTAACTTTTGCCCAAAGATTTTGATGAAAAGCAAAAAAAAAAAGATTGTCATCATAAAATTAAAAGTAGCCAATAAAGTGAAGTTTAGCATGACTGTCGATGAGGTTACTACTTTAAGAGAGCAAAGATATTTTGGAGTTAATATTCATGATAAAACTGTCGATATCACGGATAAAATAGGATTAATTTAAATTTTGAAACTAATAATAATACTGTCTTGTTTTTTCTTGCAGAAAACTTTTTCAGTGATTTTGTGTGTGCCATGATTTATTTTTTCAAGTAAAACTTCTAAAAGAGCTTTAAAACTTGTGCAAGATTTTTATGGTTTGATCACTGCAAAGAAAGCTCAAAAGCAATTTTTGCTACACTGTGTGGAATAGCATAACAATCTTATTTTATCTTCTTTTTATAAATATCTCAATTGATTTAGCTACATAAGAGAACGGTTTAAAACAACAATTTTTAAAATCTTCAGAGCATTTTTGTCTGATAATTCTACTGATAAGGGTGTTAATGAACAAGAAACAGTTTGTTTAAGGTTTGTATATAATGGTCATCCAATGTCTATATTTGATGGAATTAGCTTATCACTGACAGTTGATGCCAATGGCAAATTGAATGCAATAAAGCTTGTATTGAAAAATTTAACCACAGAAAAAAATAAAACAATATATATGCAAAAGTTGTGAATATTAGCTTTGATGGTGCATCTGTAATTTCTGGTAATAAAGCCGGTGTTAAACCAAAGTGAGAATAAAATTTAACATTTACTTAAGAAGATAAAAACATCAATAGTTTGTTTTGTTTTACAATTATTCAGTGCAATGAAGAAAAGAACTGAGAAAAAATAACTTCTATTTTAGATGAGAATTTTTAGCATGTTGGGCAATTAAAGAATATCTGTTAGTTGGGTTGTTAGGAAAGAGTGTTTAAATTGCTTGAAACTGACAATAAAGTTATTAGTTACAACTTAGAAAAGATAAAAGAGATTGTGCACAGAAAGTATTAAAGATTTTTTTTGTTTCATGAAAGATTCACAGTTTTTATTTTATTTACATTTTATTCAAGATATTGTAAAATCAATAAAAACTTTATTCAAAGAAGACATGATTTGTGAGATTTCGCATAAAATTGATGTTGCTATACTATACACATTATCAGTTAATCCAATCTTTATTAAAACTTCAATAAAATAATGCTTGTTTGACTATATTTGTCTATGTGTAAATCATAATACAGTCACTGCTTAAATTTTTATTAAAACAAATTATAATTATTAATTTAAAAAAAAAAACAGCAGTAAATTAAATCAAACTATTAACTTTCAAGCTCACAAAAAAATTTTTGTTATTTTTGAGAGAGAAATTTTGTTAAAATTTGTGCATCTTTTTTTTATTTGAATGATTACTTAGAAAATAAATAACAAAAAATAATTATTTCTGTTTACTTTCCAGTCTTAAAAAGAGATCCTCTTATTCTTTCTATTCTTGATTTTCCAATGCCAAAAGTTGATAAAATAGCATTGATGCATACTGGAAACCAACATTAATATTATCTTGTATCACTTTAATGTAATAAGAGAATATAAGAATCTTTTAACTTCTTTTTGTCAAGTTCTTCTTTGCTTAACACTTAAGCCCTCAATTGTTGAAGCAAGAAAGCTGTCTTGTTGATCTTTATTATGTTAATGTACAAAAGTAAAAACTCTCTCCTCTGCTGTCATTTTCTAAAAACACATAAAATGCTTGCAATTATATGGAAAGTCCAATGCGAAAATTGTTCATTTTTATCTTGTTCCCTATTTCCCCCAAGTTTTCTTTTTTTTTTTTTTATGGAATATCTATATTATCTGTATTTTGACATTTATCAGCCATTTTTACAGTGATAAAAATTTTTTTCGGTAAAAATAAATTTGATTGGCTGTTATGCAAATAGTTGTAAACAAATTTAGACATCTGTTTTACCTTTTGTGACCCCTTTTTTTTACTTTTTTTTTGCTGATAATTATCTTTGTAAAGATGAACTTTCCTTTAATTTACCTTCAACTTACTTCAACTTTCCTTCAACATAGTAGGGATAATAACTCAAAAATTGTTAATATGTGTTATCACTGATTTTCACTCAGCACCATTCATATATATATATATATATATATATATATATATATATATATATATATATATATATATATATATATATATATATATATACAACCCGTAGATGTTGTCCGAAAGTTTTTTCCATATTTTGTTGACAAAAAGTAAAAATTAAATTGCAAGACTGGAATTATTTTTTTTTATTAATTGATAGACTGCCTGCCCCAACCAAACCCTCAGTCGATGTATCAATACTCCCTTGCTGGTCAGGCTAAAAGATAGTAGATGTAGCAGCACTCCCTTGCGGGTCAGGCTATTTGTCAGTCGATGTAGCAGCACTCCCTTGCGAGTCAGGCTATTTGTCAGTCGATGTAGCAGCACTCCCTTGCAAGTCAGGCTATAAGATAGTCGGTGTAGCAACACTCCGCGCATGATTTACAGTAAAAAAAAAATAAAAATAAAATCATTTTATTAAAAAAATTAAAAATAAAAACATTTTATTAAAAAAAATAAAAATAAAAACATTGTTTATATTGTTAAAAACATGGTCAATTAAATTTGCGTTTTTGTGGTTTTTTTAAAAAACCATTTATTTGTAATTAAATTAATGGTTTTTACTTTCGTCCAACACGCAAATGTTCGATGAAAGCAAAAAGTGACGTATGTGTTGGCGTAAGAATCACTTTTTTCCTTCCGCTCTTCCCAAAGACAACAAACTATACGCCAACACATACGTCACTTTTAATTACTTTTGACTTTCGTCCAACATTTGCGTATTGGACGAAAGTAAAAACCATTAATTTAATTACAAATAAATCGTTTTTAAAAAAAACCACAAAAACGCAAATTTAATTGACCAGAGTGTTTTAAAAGCATTCTGAATGTTTTTAACAATATAAACAATGTTTTTATTTTTATTTTTTTTAATAAAATGTTTTTATTTTTAATTTTTTTAATAGAATGTTTTTATTTTTATCTTTTTTACTGTAAATCATGCACGGAGTGTTGCTACATCGACTATCTTATAGCCTGACTCGCAAGGGAGTGCTGCTACATCGACTGACAAATAGCCTGACTCGCAATGGAGTGCTGCTACATCGACTGACAAATAGCCTGACTCGCAAGGGAGTGTTGCTACATCGACTGAGGGTTTGGTTGGGGCAGGCAGTCTCTCAATTAATAAAAAAAAATAATTCCCGTCTTGCATTTTAATTTTTACTTTTTGTCAACAAAATATGGAAAAAACTTTCGGACAACATCTACAGGTTATATATATATATATATATATATATATATATATATATATATATATATATATATATATATATATATTGTACATATTGCGTATTTTTTTATCCTTTTGTTATTTCCTATTTATTTTGTATGATATATATATATATATATATATATATATATATATATATATATATATATATATATATATATATATATATATATATATATATATATATATATGAATGGTGCTGAGTGAAAATCATTGCCTAATTCTGAGTTACTAGAAAAAAAATAGAGTTCTAGAGCAAAGAAACGGTTTACAGAAGACTTGAAAAGTTGTAGGTTGTGCAAGTCAGGAAAACATGAAGATAGGAAAGAGTTCCAAAGGGTTGAAATGTGAGAAAAAAACTAGAAAAGTAAAAGTTTTTAGAGCATAGATAGATACAATTAACAAATACAGTAAATGAATAAGACTAACTTGAATGACAAGTCAAGCGAGAGTGACTTTTACTTGATGGTGACCATGATTGAATTTGTAGAAAAGGGAAAATGCAACTTTATGACGATGGGAAAGTTTTCTTTCTCATTGTCATAAAGTTTCTAAGCTCATCTTTCTTTTGTTTTGTCATCTTCTAAGGTCAAGTTTAACAGATAGAACTGGTCCAACTACGTTATTAATGTGACTTTTGATCTTGTTTAGAAGAGAATGAGCATCCTTAGAAGAGCCAGCCCAAATATGACAACAGTATTCCATATAGAGATGAATAAAAATTTTGTAAAAGAGTTTTGTTGGAATTAAAATTTATAAGCCACTGCGAGCCCCAATCTGTTACAGAAGTGAGATCAGATTCAAGATCAGCTGATGAATCCATTTTTTTGTATCAGATTATTACCAGTGATGAAAATGGATTTCAAACCCAGACCATCGCAACCAAAGCAAGATAGTTATAGCACTCTGTATTTGGTGGAATCAGAAAGGCATATGTTACTATAAGCTGTTGAAATGGGGCCTGACAATCACAGGGGACCTCTACTGAACACAATTCTTACTTTTGAAGAGCAATTGCTGAAAAATAACCAGAATATGTGGCAAGAAATGAGACCATAATTTTCCATTTGGCTTAGCTCAACCACATGTTGCAAGACCACTTAAATTCTATTTGGAAAATAGTTAGTGGGTTTTGCCTAGCCTGTTGTATAGCCCAGACATTGCCATGTTAGACTATCATTTTTGTTTGATCAATGCAGAAGGCTCTCACTGGAATATTCTTCACCTCAGAGTAGGGTATCCAAATTTGGCTTGATTCCTTTTTGACCTCAATAGACAGACATTTTTAGTAGGGAATCCATAAATCACTAGATAGCTGGGGAAATGTTTTATCTTCAGATAGGCATTACTTTGAATCATGTATTAATTCATTTTAAGTTGAAATAAAGCTGAATTTTAAATTTAAAAAAGTTGGACACTTTGTACTCCCAATACAATATAATTAATTATATTGTAAAAGTTCACTTGATTAATTTGCTGAATAATTTGATGTAAAAAATTTTTAAGACAAATCGACTTATGCAGTTAAATTTTAAAGTTGTTTTCCTGAATAATAAATGGTCTCCTAAAAACCATATAATGCAAAATTAGGCTCTCTAATTCTCTTACTTCAACTCTCTTACTCTGATACTCTTAATCTCCTCTCTGTGTTTAAGTTTTCTATTTTTAAAACACTTTTTAAAAGTCTTTTTATTGTTTATGTTAATTTTTTTTTTTTTTAGTTGATGTTTCTTGGACTGAACTTGCAAATAGAGTTTTTAGAACTTCGCAAAACTTATCAATTTGTTCTCAAAAATGTGGAGAATGTTGGAAGTAATCTTGAAATTTATTTTTATTAATATAAAATTATTTTTAATATTGATTAATTTATTTTTAATTTACTTTTGGTTTTATCTTTTTAAATAAGAAACAGTATTCTCATGACAAGAGAACATTTTCTGATAATTTTTCTTTTGTACAAAACCTGACAATAATGATTTTTCATTGTTTATCTTTACTAAATTTTGATATTAATTTTATTGTTTACTAAATTTTAATACTAGTTTCATTGTTTATAATTGCCTAAAGTAAGTATTTTAAAATTACAACAACAAAAATTATTAAAAATTCAATAAATCATATTAACTAAGAAATTATGAAAGTAATTTTTTGTCTTTTCAATATAAAATGAAATAAAATTATGTACATATATTTTCTCTTCTCTCATATTATTAGAAAAATATCAATCTGATCTTGGAAATTGCAACAAAGAAAAAGAAGAGCTGAAAAAAAATGTTGAAAAAACAACAGCAGATTTTAAAGCTTCTGAAGATAAAAAGTAATTCAATTAAATTAGAATTAAAACTGTTGCTAATATTCGTGCCAGTGACATTTAAATAATTTGATTAGGTATGACTGCCTACTGATAATAAAAGGGATCATATTAGAGGGGGATAATTCCTCATGTTATAATATAAAGTATTAAAACAATAATATTCTGGCAAACCCTCTTTCCTAGATAAAAATGGATGCTGTGGGACCTGATAATATGAGGGAAAATTGATAATGTGATGTGAACAGTAAAAGTGATCAGTATCAACTTTATAAACATCTTATATAAATTTTGAAAATAAATGCTTAAATAATTTTCAACCAGATTTAGATCATAAATTTCAAACAAAACTAATATTTAGTTTTATCTGTTATGGAAGTCTAAAAACTTGGGTAGCTATCCATAAATTTTTCAAATTTGAAAATTGTTTCTTGTGGACCTCCTTATCAGCATAATCTCACAATTTTTTAATTGGATTAAGGTCAGGCCAATTTTACAAATTGCACATTGTGCAGGCCAATTTTCCAAAACGGAAACATTTTTGAAGAAAATATTCTTTAAACCAATTTTAAGTTTGACAGGATTTATGGCATTGAATATTATTATGTTGAAATACTGAAATACTTCATTTCAATCTTCTTAAATTGGTAACAAAGATTCTTGTAATATCTTGATATATTCTTCTTTATTTTGATATATTCTTCAGAATTTAATTTAATTCCAATCCTGACCCTATGCAATCTTCCCACACAATTAGCAGATAAACAACCCTATACCATGGTTCCTAAATTTCCTTTGTACTGCTTTCTATAGACAATCAGAATGAAATTACTCATTAGACTTATGCACATTTTTGGGCGATCCAAGTGCAGACAAAGTTGAGAATTGTCTGACTAGAAAACTTTTATCCAGTCTGTTTTTGTTAGTGTTTGTGTTTAATTGTTGAGCTTTTTATGACAAGTTGTAAATAGAGGTACTTTTTTACATTTTTCGATTTTGAATATTGACCAAGCGCCTTGAAATTGTCTACCACCAAAAAGCAATGCATTTCACAATTCATTAAACATGCTATTGTTTGAGCATTACACAAAATGCCCATTTATATTAATGCACATTTCATGAACTTCATGTTTTGTTTTTCATAACTAAATTTTTAAATTCTTTTTTATATATAGATTTAAAAAAATTAAACTAAATAATGAAATAACATAGTCTATTTTCTCAATTCAGACTTTTTATATGCAAAAACATTTGAAACAAATTTCTCCTAATAAAATTTTGTCCATCCCGAAACACAGATTGAAAAATATGTTAAAAATCTAATGCAAGCTTCCATGTAATTCTTACAGAACCAATTTTATCTTTCAAAAGTCATGTTTGTTTATAAGTTTTTTGAACCATGTTAGTAGGATCAAACAAACTTTGACCAAAAAGCCTTTTTTTTTTTTTCTATTTTAAATCTGTTAGACAATGCAAGATTTTTTTGTTTTCTAATATTAAATAGTTATTGTTTATATTATTATATAATTATACTTTTTTTGTAATCATTTAACATTATTTTTGTAATCATTTAACATTATTTTTTAATTTTTTTGAAATTAGTATAAATGAATTTAAATAATTTTTTTTTTCATTATTTCTTAAAATTGCCGCTTTGCAAATAAAAATGATTTTTTACTTTTAAATAGTTATTAACAAACAAAAACTATTACTTGTTGCAATTAAAAAAAAAAAAAAAAAAAAATTAAGTTAATTATTTTACCAGTCTTTTTTTTTGTGACAAAGATTTAAGTTTCCAAGAACCATTTATTAAAAAGTATATACCGTTGCACTTTCAATTGCCTTATGACAAAAAAGTTAAGCATACACTTTATAAACATTTTTTATCCAGTTTTTTAACATGTTTACAAGTAATTTAAGTAACTTATTTAATAAATTTTTTTTTCTAAATTATAGAATTATTGGAAATTTCTGTTTTCACTTTTTTAATATTGCACAATCTGTTAATTACATAAAGCTGATGTAACTTATAAAATATTATTTTTTTAAACTATTATTTTTGCAAAATAATAATTTTGAAGACATTGCAAGCCCAATATTCACGTGTAAATACTATTAATAATAATACAATTTTTTCTATAGATATAATTCTGTTATTAATTTTTCAATTCAATATATGGAGGGAGTTTAGATATATATATTTATACTTGATAACTTTATCAAGTATATTTATTTTTGATAACGGGGGTTAGGGATCTTAACTCCATCGAAAAACTGTTTTGAAAAATTAATAGAGTTATATCCATATCCTTTTTTTTAGAAGTTTTCTATTTAATTATAAAAAAATAAACTCTTTAAGGTTTTTTATAAGTTGTCATTTAAAGTTTGTAATGATTAATTTTTCTTTAATTTTTTAAAATAAAATCAAGATTATCAAATCGTTTCTTTCTAATTTGAGATTATCAAATTGTTTCTTTCTAACCGCTTTGTTAAAATCATCTTTGAATGCCAACACTATTCTTTATTTCGAGTAACTTTTGGGTACCTCTATCCATGGTCTATTCATGGTCCTGTACTGTTTCTTATCTACATTAATGATCTTCCAGACAACCTTATATCTAAAGTAGTTCTTTTTGTTGATAACTCAACTTCATACTCCTGTTTTGACAAAAAGTCTTTTCTTTTTGATTGCTTAGAACAGGCAGCCAATCTTGAATCTGATCACACTTCTGCAACAGTTTGGGGCTCAGTGTCTTGTAAATTTTAACTCCAACAAAACTCAGTTATTTACTGCAAACAACTATCACAATAGTGTCAACATTTCTATATTAATGAATGGCAACCCTCTCACTGAGTTCTCTTTTTTACGTCTTCTTGGATTATCATTTTCTATTGACCTTTCATGTAAATCATATATACAATCATTTTCTAAATTGGCATCTGCTAAGGTTGCTTCTTTTTATTGTGCTCACCCTTTTTTTTACTCCTGATTTTTTTACTCCATTCTCTACCGTTACAAATCTCTTATTCATCCATGTATGGAATACTGTTGTTATATTTGGGCTGGTTGATGATGCTCTTTCTCTTCTAGACAAGGTCCAAAAATGCATTGTAAATGTAGTTTGACCCACTCTGACTGAGTGGGTCGGACTATATAAGTTTTATTCTTTTACTGTACCTGTCCAAAAAAACTTTTATTTGTATAGTTTCTTTCCCAGCATTTCAACCCTATGGAACTCTCTCCTATCTTCATGTTTTCTTGACTCATACAACCTACAACTCTTTAAGGCTTCTGTCAACCGTCTGTTCTGTTTCCTTGCTCTATGATACTATTCTTTTTTTTCCTAGTAACTCCAAACTTAATAGTGGTTGCTTGCAGCCTTGTTGGGAGTGAATCAGAATAATATATATATAATATATATATATATATATATATATATATATATATATATATATATATATATATATATATATATATATATATATATATATATATATATATATATATATATACACATTTTTCAAATATTAAATGTAATTAAATATAATAAAAAACCAGATAAGATAAAATTGAGGATGATAAAAAAAAATATTTATAATTCTTATCTAAGAAGTTTTTATACAGATTGCTCAAACTGTATTAACCTTTAAGCATACCAAAATAAAAAGAATTTCAGTAAATTTCAGTATTAGTTATCAATATCTATATATATATATATATATATATATATATATATATATATATATATATATATATATATATATATATATATATATATATATATATATATATATATATATATATATATATAGTATATATATATATATATATATATATATATATGTATATATTTATATATGTATATATATATATATATATATATATATATATATATATATATATATATATATATATATATATATGTATATATATATGTATAATATATATATATATATATATGTATATATATATATATATATATATATATATATATAAATATATATATATATTGATAAAAGATCTTACAATCGAGGTCATTTACAAATAGTTTAAAACTAATCTTAAGTAAATACCATGAAATAGCATTAATAATATAAATAATAATGATGATAAATTATAAGAATAATAAGAAAATTATATGATAATAAAACAATATCAATTTTAAAACAACGATTGAATATAATGCACAGACAGAAAAGTTACAAACAGTTATGTACTGACAAAACATAACAACCTACCATGTAACTAAAACAATTACTGCAAAAAAAAAGTAACAATGATTTAATGAATATAATAATCTTAATATCAATAATCATATAAATAATAGTAATATAAATATTTCATTAAAAAATAACAATAAATAAACAAACAAAAAATTTTCAATAATACTCACAAATAAAAACGTGTCACCCCACGTGTTTTTTATTTCTTTCTTTTTCTTTTCTTCATTCTCTTTATTTTTATTTTATTTATTTTTCTTATTTTATTCTTATTTTTTTATCTTTCTTTTTTTTTTAATTTATTTATAAAATTCGTTATAAAAAAGTGTCCACCATTCCAGAAGTCTCTGCACTGTCTTACCATTAAGGCATCACACATAATGATAGTTATCCTATCCATTAAAGCTAAATTTAGTAGCTTAAATAATGAGTTTTTAAATATTTCCCAAAAAAAAAACAGACCCCCGTGTTTTTTTTCCAAAAAAACAGAAAAAAAGAACCAAAAAAGTGCATCACATCTCTAAGTAATATTGATAGAAAATATAATTTACTCAAGTAAAATACCTAATGCTTTTTTTTTTAATTAAAAATCTTGACTAAACATTGCTTATTTTAAAAAAAAAAGGAGTTCGAACTAAAAAAAACCATGTTTTTTTTTTTTTTTGCATCCCTGTCTAAAACCAGTGAGATTATCAGGGTCACCTCCTAAACTAAATTTTATCTAAAGATGGTTCAAAAACATTTACACAATCACTAATTTCTACTGTTTTTAGTTCTTTAGTTGGTCTTTAGTTGGTTTTTAGTTGGTTTTTAGTTAGTTTTCTTAATCATAGCTTTAGCAGCTATTTTATATTTTCACTTGACCTTAAATTAATAGCTTGATGGAGATTTTCATGGTCTGTATCAAAAATACTACTTTGACTACCTTAATGTTTTCTTCAGAAACTTTGAAACATCCACACTCAATTTCCTGATTTTCATATTTCTCACAATTATTTAGAACATGAACCTCTCCCCTTTTCTAATAGTTCTTAGTGAGTTTTACAGTTTTCTAGATTTTACAGTTTTCTATATTTAAATGTGAAAATTCAAATATGTTTGTTTGACTTATAATTACTTCAAAATCCTTTTTGTCTATTGCTGATTGAATTTGACTAAATAATTTGATTAGAAGATTTGTAACAAACTTAAATTTTGAGCTTCTTCTTTTGAAGCTTTCGAATTCAATGACCTTAATAAATAGTATTTATTTAGATGCTCTTTGTCATGTATAATAAATTAATAATTATTATCGGGTAAACAAGATCTTTTATTCCCCTTTAGCCTCCTTTTATTTAAATCATTTACTATTATAATCATTAATCCAATTGCAGTTTATTTCGTCTTTAGTTTTTATTACATCTTTTAGATTTCATTCATTAACAAACCCTCTTGGAATCTTTGTTTAAGTTTCCATTATTTGTTTGTGAGTTTTTATTTCAATAGCATTTTTTTTCAATAACATTTTCTTTAGTCGTAATATGCTTTTTGTCCTTTTTAGTAATCACTAGTGCATACCACCTAAACATGTAATTTTAAATATAACTTTAAGGTGGTATATTTTTTATTGCCTTTTTTTTTGTTGCTTAAAACTTTTAAAACATACTGCTTGAAACATATTGAATTCTATAATGTTTTACATTACAAAATCATATCAAACACCTTTATATGTGCAAAAGCATTGTCGAGCGCATAATAAAGCGCTTGCCAAAAAAATAAAAGCGTTGTTTTTCAAATTGCAACAAAACATTTTTGCTCATTTGTTCAACATTTATCAAAAATGCTTTTTTTTTACCAGTTTTTTTAAAGTTATTTTATATAGTATTTATCCAAAGCATGCTTTCTGCTATTTTTATTTTAACTTAAATAGCAGAAAAAAAGGCTAACTTAAATGTGACCATCTTGCCAGTTCTTTTTTGTGTGCTGGCATCAAATTTCAAATGCAGAAGATTGGCTATAGGATAATCTATAAGTTAAGCAACGCTAAATTTATTTTTAAAAAAGAAGGAGATCTTAAGTTTTTTTTAAGTAGCAAATTTTATTAAACTTAATGAGCTGTTTTGATTTTTTATCTAACTTATGACTCTGCGAAAGAAAACTTTTGATTATTTTTGTTTTGTTCATTAGTGAAATTTAGTGTTGCATAATTTATAGACAATCCCTAATCTAAAAGTTAAGTCAAAAAATAATGGAGTACTATTTTGATGATTATCTAAACTCTGTTGTTGTTGCGCACTCAGTTTAGAATGTTTAACGGGGGCATGGTAGTATAACTGCAAAACTTTAAATTTCCTTATTAAATCAATATTAAATAAAATGATTTAAATATAAAATTAGAATTTTCAATCATGCTTTTATTAATAACATACTTTTTAAACGCCCTTACTGTTTTAGAAAAAGTTAAGGTTGCCGCATGGCAAGTTCAAATCATCATTTGCTTTTTTTTTTAATTTAAAATACAAAACAAAACAATGTTATAGCTCCATAGATTATATATTCTATATATAAACATGTT
This sequence comes from Hydra vulgaris, assembly GCF_038396675.1. Taxonomy (NCBI): domain Eukaryota; kingdom Metazoa; phylum Cnidaria; class Hydrozoa; order Anthoathecata; family Hydridae; genus Hydra; species Hydra vulgaris. The sequence goes on from NC_088932.1 coordinate 46,204,835, forward strand.
GTATACTTATTTTCCTGGCACAAACTCAACTTAGTTGTAAAAAAACTTGAAATGTAAAACTAAAATAACATAAGTATCTCAGTCATGACACATGCAACAAATTTCCCCCCGTTTTTTGATGTTTTAAGATTTTTTTTAAAAATGTTTGTTTGTTAAAGTGTACAATATAATCTCTATAAAATATCATAAGTATATTGTGTTTTAAAATATCTACAAAAATAAAAAATAAAGAGTCGCCAGTGGTCGAACTCGAACAATCGCTTTATTGTTCAGAAGCTCTGCGCGCTAACCACTCTGCCACGCTGGCATATTGACTTACAAAATTTTAAAACTATATAATAATTTTTTTAAACAGAAATAAAGCTACAGATCAAAATTAAGGAGAGGTTGACGCAATGCAATTTTTCAAGTGAAAGTCAAACTGTAAAACTTGATTTATATTTAAGTATGTTTTAACATTAATTTGAAGTTTACGCATGTTAGATATTTAGATATTTGCATACTCTTTCGTTCACATTTTCTTATAAATCAATGTGCGGCGACTATTTCTCGCTATTACCTCAGTTGCAATGGCTGCCAAGAGTTTTGTGTCAAACACGCTTGAAAGGGCACTGCTACTACTACCACCACTACTACTACTACTACTACTACTACTACTACTACTACTACTACTACTACTATAACCGTTGCGGATGAGCCCTCGCGTTGCAAAATTTGAATTAGAGACAAGAGGTGCGTAAAAGCGATATTTTAGACAATATTTTTTTGTAAATGCTGCAAAAATAAATCTATTTTTATTTCAAATAATTTTTTCAACTTGAATTATTGGTCCGCTCGTAAAAATAACTTTTTTATACATGTTTTTTCTACTTGCGCAGCATGAGGGCCAAACATGATTCCCCTTTCTTACTTAATTTCGCTAACAAACACCAATTGTTTCTTAAAACCAAGTAAATTCCCCCTGAAAATACCATAGTTCCACCAGTTTTTATATTTTCGTCTTAAAAATTTTTTCTACTACTCGTATTTTTTCCCCCCGCGTATTAACCTGAGTAAAGTTACTGAAATGTGTTTAATCGGGTAGGTTTTGTAAAAACCTTTCAATAGTGTATGAACAAACAGAGAAGTTGATGTTTTTTCTGTTTCTGCATTTACGCGCACAAGTAGTTAAATTTTTTAATGAAGTTTTCAAATTCTGTTTTATTACTAGATAAATTAACTTAGGTTATTTTTAATTATTGAATTTTACTTAACACAATTATTTACCTAAATTTTTTGCATTAGGTAGCATGGGGGCGCACATTTTTTGCAATGCTCATAAATAAAATTTTTTGACATATTCTTATTTTTAAGTCCGAAGTGACTATTTTTAACATATCGAACAATCATATTTAGCTATAATTAATTCTCATATTAACTAAAAGTTGTCTTTTAATTTATTAGACACTTTTTTTTGTTTAAAATAAGTCTATAAATGAAATAGTTTAAAAGCATCGGTGCTCAATGGCCAAACATCATTATCATCACCGCCGTCATTTATCGGCTGCAAACAGGGTGAGTTTAAAGTCGGCAACAACTTTTTTAATACTTTCCGTGCTTGATCAGACTTGCCTGACTTTGCGACATACCTGATCTCTTTTGCTGTTGGTGGCGTTTTACTGTTTATCACTTTGCAGATTATATTGGAGATAAAATGTTTTCGGTTTACCTAACAACTTGACTCTATGACGGTTTTCTGGAGTCCACAGTACGTATCGGATAATAAGATTATTTGAGTCTTTTGTAGTGCAGTGTCTTAAGAAACATAATTGTTAAATATGAAGCCTGAGCAGTTTATCATTTCACTGTTGCTGTTGCTGTTGCAGTTTATCATTTCACGTATTAACGGAATGTTGACTTTTAATTATTTTTATACTAAGTATTATTTTGTAACTGTTAGGATTGGTTGGCATGCTGCTTCAAAAATATGGGTTTTGAACAGAATGGATACAGCTCTGACTGCTGAACAGTATTAACCGTTTAGTTAAATTAGCGCCTTCTTGAAATTCACAAATACAACCTATTCTATAGGTGATTGTATGCGGTACAAAATAGCTTTTTTATAAGGTTTTTGGCAGCAACAGACTGATTCTTCTATAATTTTTTGTAAGAATTTTCTCCAATAATTTTTCATTTGAGAACTTGATTGTCTTTCTTTGAAAGCGAAACTATGAAGTTATATAGCTCCACTACTGCTCAGATATCTAAAACTTTAGTAACAAATAATTGGGTGACTTACAAACTGCCTTAAAAAGTACCCCATTGCGTAACTTTTGTTCAATATAGGCAAATAGACAGCGTTATTGACAACCTTTACTGAGGTGTTTGCTTGAAGCGAGCGCAATTAAGACAGTAAATAATTTAATCTCTCTATTTATCATTTTGTCTAATTTTTTCTTATAATTTCTAATTGTCTTAAAACATTTATTTTAATTAAAATATGGAGGCATTAACAACTTGCAACTGCGTTACCCGTGTAGTGTATTATTGGCTATGTATGTATGTATGTATGTATGTATGTATGTATGTGTGTTTGTACATATGTATGTATGTATATATATATATATATATATATATATATATATATATATATATATATATATATATATATATATATATATATATATATATATATATGTATATATATATCAGGCCTTCCCAGGAGAGGCGTGCGGTCGGTCGCTTTGAGTGACCACGCATATATATTTTTTTTTGAGAGTTTGGCCACGGTTTTTCAGCATATATTAATGACGCATTTTTAAAAAGGCGCTGAAAAAATCTAACTAAATTGTCGTATTATTTTATTATTTTTATTCATAATTTATTCCTATTATTAATATGAAAATATGAACATAAAAATGAAATATATATGTATATATTTATACTTATTTAAAAAAAATTTTTTTTTCCTATTACAATTTTTTTTTTTTATGTCTAGTAAACATAAAAAAAAATTTATTTATATTTATTTTTTATTTATTTATATTATAATTATTTATAATATATTTTTAGGTGTTGATTTTTTCAGCAACGATATTTGAGACAAGTCGAAAAAATAAACAGAAAATGTGACCGAAAACTTTTTTAATCTATTTTGAAAAATATGCTTTGCCGACGCGGGATGCGATCCCGGGTCTCCGCGGCGATATGTAAAGTCTTAACCAAATGAGCTAAACGTTCATATCCTTAATAAGAACCTTGTATATAATCATTCTTCTAGAACTTAGAAATTATTTTTTGTAGAAAGACATACTTATGCGAAAAAATTTAAAATTAGAAAAAAAATATGTAAAATGAAAAAAAAAAAAATTTTGTTATAAGAAAAAAAATTCAAAAAAAATATATATATATATATTATTTTTATGTTATTATTTCCTTATTAATGAAAAGAATAAATTATTAAAAAAATTACAAAATAATACAACGAATTTAATTTGATTTTTTCAGCGCCTTTTTAAAAATGCGTTATTTTTAATATATGCTAAAAAAGCGTGGCCAAGTTATCTAAAAAAAAAAAAATATCCGTGTTCACTCAAGGCGTGCGACCGCACGCCTCTCCTGGGAAGGCCTGATATATATATATATATATATATATATATATATATATATATATATGCAGTATAGCTTGAGCAGGTAATCACTCGTCATTATTAAAAAAAAAGTTTTCGCAAACAAAAACAAGCGTGTCTGTTAATTTTGAATGCAGATAGATATGCGTACGAGTCAAATTTAAAAAGCCTAGTTTTTTTTTTTGTAATTTATTTTGTGCAACAAATTTTAGGAAAGGATAGTACTGTTTTTATATGAGTTTTTATAATTTTGTTATTTATTGTGACGTACTAATAATCTTTCAAAGCTTTTAGCTCTTTCAGATTTATGGTATTCTTTAATCGCAATTTGCTTTGCATCTGATAAAGGAATTTACACAGTCTCGAAACAGCTTTGTATAATACTATGTATAAAAATATGATGTTTGCAAAACTAATATTTTGCTACATTTGTTCAATTAAATTAAATATTTCTTTTGTTGCCATAAAACTCTTTCATTCTTTATTTCTCTTGCTTTTGACTCGTCCAATTGTGTCTTTTAGTCATGAGACGCTTCTTTAAGTCTATCACAATCCTAATTATTATGTAAACTTGGTTTTTGTTAATAAATACTTTATAAACAAAAACCTACTTGCAACATACAGGACAATATAATTTTCGGCAATTATCGGAAGGTTCATTATTTAACTAGCAGTAAGCAACTCGTAATAAGGATTATTAGTAAATAAATCAATAATAACAATTAATTTGATATATTATCTGAAAAATATAATAAAATACAAATTTTAGTTTACGACATAAACAATACATTTCATACATTCAATTATTAAATCAGTAAAAAGCAAAAGCTTATTAAAGTCAGTAAAAAGCATAAAGTCAGTAAAAAGCATAAAGTCAGTAAAAAGCATAAAGTCAGTAAAAAGCATAAAGTCAGTAAAAAGCAAAAGCTTATTAAAAAAAAACAACCCCGAAATACCTAAGAACTTAGTAATAACATAAAGGGTTTCATTAATGATCCCTTTGTTAACAAACCCTAAATAAAAAGAGAAAGAAACAGACAGCGTTTTCAATGGCACAGCTGCGTTAAAAAAAGTTAAATAACATACAAAATATTATGATTTATTAAAGAACTTATTATGAGCATAATAAAAGTAATTTGACAATGACAAAATCAACATAGTGTTGTTATAACATGTCGTTATAATGATATAATATAATATAATAAAATAGTAGCACAAAATAGCTATAAAACAATACCATAAAAACTGATTTTGTAATGATACCAATAAACAAAATTATTTTTACCTCAATTATGCAGAATTCTAGTTTCTTTTCAACTGTTGACTAATGATTAATACAGTAAATTTCAAATGATATAAATTTACTAAATTAAAATCATGTTTCAACAGTAGGCAAATTTATAAAGCAATGACAAAATCAACTAAAAAAAAGAAAGAACATAATTAGACAATGTTTGAATTTATAAAACTAAAAAAAAAAAAAAAAAAGGTTACTATGAAAAGTAAATAAAATATATAGCAACTAATATTATAACTATGATAACTCTTTAAAAAGTAAGTTCTGATAATTCTTAAATTTATTGATTGTGATATCTTAAAATATTGAAAAAAAATTTGAGGAATAAAAAGAAAAGTATAGTAAAAAATAGATATCCAGTTAACAATGTGTTGGGGGAATATCTTGATCTAGCCTAAGATTATCTACACATTAAAAAACTTGACCACATATTCCAAAACATGGCGGCCCATGATTCATAGCTTGAACTACATTAGCTGTAAATGAAACAAGAGAAAGACAGGCATTAATATTTCTTTCTAATATTCCACTGGTATAATATTATTTCTTTCTAATATTCCTCTGGTATAATATTATATTTTTCTAATATTCCACTGGTATAATATTATTTCTTTCTAATATTCCACTGGTATAATATTATTTCTTTCTAATATTCCACTGGTATAATATTATTTCTTTCTAATATTCCACTGGTATAATATTATTTTTTTCTAATATTTTACTGGTATAATATTAATTCTTTATAGTATTCCACTGGTATAATATTATTTCTTTATAATATTCCACTGGTATAATATTATTATTTATTGGCATTATTATTTCTTTCTAATATTATTATAATAATAGGCATTATCATATTTTCTAATATTCCAATATAAAAAATTTATATTAGAATTATGATCTTTTTAGCTCCCTGTAAATATATCTTGTAAAACTTGTGGAAACGATAAATGCGGAGGCAAAACTACCTTACCATTATGGCAACATAAAAAAAGTGTTTCATCAGAATATTTTTTATCTGGCAGGTCTGGTTCACTTCTCTTAAATAGTTTTGATCTATAATTGTATTGCTTTTTGTCTAGCAACATTTCAAACAGTCTAGCAAAGTAGTATACTAATTATTATGTCTAGCAACATTTCTTCCTTGTCTAGAAAAAAATTATTTATTTTGTAGATGAATAATTTCATCTCGCCTAGCTCTAGTAACAAATAAACGTAAAAAAAAAAACATTAATAAAAAAAACCTGTTTTTTATAGTTATTTTAATATAATTATTTATTTTTGTACAAAAAAACAACATCTGCAAACATAATAAAGACATGAACAAACTATTTCTACCTTATGCCTTCCACGCAGTTTAAAACTATTAAATTTTTACATGAAAATAATATGTAGTAAATAAAAAATTCACTTTTGTTTTAAGACACCTAAATAATGAAAAAACTATTTACAAAACGTTTATATTGTTTTTTCTTTCAGTTCGCATTTTTACGATCAATGATTGTAAACCAAACTTTTTTACAAGACCCTCTAGTTTTGGTTTCTTCAACATTAACGCAAACTTTTCTTTCATAATTGGCTCATTTGAATATATTACATTAGATAAATGTGTATAAATAAGCCTCCTATCTTCTTTAGTAAATTCTTTTCGACTTCTTTTAAAAGATGTCTCAGCACTATCTGGAGAAGGTGGAATATAATCATCATAGTCAAAATCTTCAGATTTATCTACATCTTTTGCAGCATAAAACAAACTTTCACCATTGTTACTACTTTCAGTGCCAGAAATTTCTTCTTTTCTTTTCCTAAGTAGATATACTTTTTTTTGAATTTCTTGAGAAATAGGGGAGCTTAATGGACTAGAAATTTCTTTTACAAAATCAACATTGTCAATATTAGGTTCTGTTTCTATTAATTCTTGATTTGGCATTTGTGTGAGTTTTTTTCGTTTGATTGCATATCGAAGTTTATCAACTTTTTTTTTGACCTTTTCATCACATACATTTTCTGAAGAATTAGCCAACTTTTTTTTTACATCAGCTACTTTTATAGACCCCTTGTTTATTTCATTTTCAAACAAATTCAAAGGTATGTTTTTCTTTTCTATTTTTGTACCCTGTTCATCTGTTAATGATCTTTGAATTAAACACAGTTGATTACTTGTACTTGACGCAGCATTATATTTGTCAAATATGGCATAATTGCTCTCAGCCACTTTCAAACTGTGACATAAATGATGCGCAACATTTTGCTTCAAGCTGGGAAAATTTTGATGAACTTTTGTTGTCGTAAATTTTCTCACTAACGTTGGAGTCATTTTAGTATAATCTTCCTTTACCTTTTTACCTAAAGCACGATTCCAAAATAAATGAAACTGGGAAGTAATCATTGATGAGTCCATTGGAGCACCATTATAACTCAAAAACACAACTGCTGTATCTGTGGGAAGAGAAATTCCATTAAGTTTATTTCATTAGATAAACCTGATTATTTGACATAATCAGGTTTATCTAATGCATTTATTTCTTCAGAAGACGGAAAGTTGTGGAAATCATCCACAACTTTCCGTCTTCTGAAGAATACTACTAATACTACTACTACTACTAATACTACTATAACCATTGCGGATGAGCCCTAGTGTTTCGACTTTTAAAGTAGAGACAAGAAAAGCGTAAAATCAGTATTTTGAACCAATATTTTTTAAAAAATTGCAAAATAATTTCTATTTTTGTTTTAAATTGTTGTTTTTTTTGAAGAATTATTTGTTGTGCATGTAAAATTAACTGGTTCTTCAATTATTTTTATTACTAGCGTAACATGAGGGCTAAACATAATTCCCCTCGCTATGGTAAAACTTCGCTAAAAAACAACGATTGTTCTTGAAAACCAAATAAATTCCTCCTATAAATACCATATTTCCACGACTTTTTTAGTTTTCTATATATTTTTTGCTACTTGTAATTTTTATTTTGGTGCATTGTCATGAGTGAAGTTACTGAAATGTGTTAGATCGGTTTGGTGAAAACTTTTCAATCGAGAAAGTATGAAAGCAGAAATTGATGCTCTCTTTGTTTTGCCATTTTCATGCACTAGTAGATAAATGTTTTTATGAAAATTTCTACTATTATTCTTCCTAATTTAATTAAAGTTTTTAATTTTAATTAAATTTATGACAATATATTTATCGATATAAATTTCTTGATTTAAGTAGCATAAGGGTGCACTTTTTAAAAAATTTGCTATTAAAAAACGTTATTTTTTCATGTTTCTAGGTTTAAATGGTTATCGATGAATATTAGGCAAACATATTTATTTATAATGAACATATTTTGAATTAAAATATTTTAAGATTTTATTTGAAATTCATCATTATTTTGAGTTAAAAAAAGGTAACATGCAGGCTCACTTTTAAAAGATTATAAAAATAAGCAAGTTCTCTTGGAACAACTATTTGAGTAAATATATAAAATCTTTTATTAGAATTAACACTTTCTCTGTTGCCAGGCCATTATCAAGCATTCTTTATCATTAGACAAACACTGTTTTTCGTTAGTTTGTGCATTAGATTTACAGTTGGGCTAAACCCTTTTTGCGTCAACTTGCACAATTATATTGTATATGCAGGTAAAATGACCGCAATGTGTCTTAATTTTCCCAACACATAATTCAGGTATGGATTATTTGTAATTGGTATTAGAGTAAAAAATATGTTATTAATTTTTTTTGTAGGTTAAGCAATAAGCTTTGTAAAGATTGAGACGTATGCATTGCATAATAATTGCATATTATGCAATTATTATATTGATGTAATGTGACACCAATCTAGTAAAACATGCATTATATTGATGTGTCACCAACTGTAGTACTTTAATTTAGTCAACAGGTTTAAGTATTGCCAACAGTTTTGAGCATATACAAAAAATTGTTGGCAATACTTTGTCAGTGTCTATGCAACAAGAAGATGGAAATGGCTAACTATAACATTTTGTTTAGTATTAAATAAAAAATACAATAGGGATAGTAGATTGTGCTGATTGGGTTAGGCTGGTTAGAAACTTTTCTATAAAAAAGGTATCTTTTTATAAATAGCCCCGGGTCCCCAAAGATATGGTCTTAACCATGTGCAATGTTAATTTGACATGTTGTCTACATGTCATTTTCTACATCTACAAGTGGAAATTGCAATATAAGATAAAAAAAAGGTGGAAGGTACGGCTACCCCAATACTAAAGCTATTTTTGAAATAGACTGGAAAAAATTGATCCAAATGCAACTTTAACATTCTAGGAGTAGAAAAATAAATAAATAATAAATAGTAGAGAATTTAAAACTAAATTATATGAAGTGGCCCCCTCGGCCTCGGGGAGTTGAACAATAGAACATATGTGTATATGTTTTTAGGTGCTACAAGTCTAGTAAATGCACTGCAGAATGACATTTAAATAAAATGTTCATTTCACCTTCTGATATCGCAAATTATGGCCAAAGAAGGCATATCACATATATAATAAGCGTCTCAAAATTGTTTTCAATTATAATTGAGTTTATTATTACCTTATTATTTGTATGGTGTGATGTGGAAACGACCCGATTCTATTTTTATTAATTCAAAAATCTCTTTTTATATGTCCTTTTTATTTTATATTTGTTTTATGACACAGTAGTACTAATATCAAATTGAAGCCTTTCACTTGATTTCAGTTTTAATTTACGTGTAACATCAGGCTCAGGATGGTACCGAAGGAGGGGGAAATTAGAGTGAAAAACGCGTTATTTGTAAAAATATATTTATAACTTTTTTAGTGAGAGTTTATTTTTTAAGCAATACGCTTCTAAATAGTGAAAAGTATAAAATGATTAGATTTATGGTGGCCTAATGTAACACCAACATAGTGAAATTGGAACTTATTTAAGCCAACATGTCCAACAGGTCAAAGTATTGCAAATAATTTTGAGTATATGTGCCGCCAGTGTACGTGCAACAAGCAGAATATAACGTTGTGTTGGCTAAACAGCACCACTAATAACGTTTTGTCTGCTAAATAATAATAAATACGAAGGGCAAACTCTCTCTACAAACTCTCTCTACAAAAAATGTAAGTTAGAGTTATTTTATTTTTAGACATTTATATAAACAATATAAAGTAAAAAAAAAAGTGCACTTTAAAAAACAACATAAATTTGTATTATTTTTATAAGAACTATTATAATATAAATATAGACTTGTATAATTTATAATATAGACTTGTTAATTGTATTGCATGATGAAAACAATAATTACAATAAGAATATTGTGACAGGAAAAAGGAATAATAATAAAAGATTTATTTAAAGACAACAGTTGATATTAAAGTAACTTAATAAACAGTAAAATTGGATTACATCAAAATAAATCACTAATCTCACTCTAAAAATGACTGTAAATGGATCACACTTAACTGATGTTGAAAAAAAAAAAAAGCTGATAACAGATGCTAATTATGCTAAATATACAATTAAAAATAATATAAGTTGAAAATCTAAAAAATAAACACAATATAAGTTGAAAATCTAAAAAGTAAAAATAATATTAGATGAAAATTTTAAAAACTTTTTACTGTAGACTGAAATGGTCTTTCCAAAATGATGAAGTTTTTATGTGATAAAATATTTTTTTTTAGCTTAGATTTATAATAAATCGAACAAAAAATTTCTTAGAAATATTTAAAGAACTTTAGATTTTATGAATGACAAATGATAGTAAAAATAAATGATAAAAATTAAATTGTATGAAAGTAATGTAAATTTTTTTTTTTCAATAACATTTTTACTGTATAACTGAAAACCTACAATTACTTACAAATCCTGGGATTATAAAAAAAGGATGGGATCCCGGGATCGGAACCGTTATGCTCAATAAGGCGACAGTAGTTTTTGGTTGGATATTTTGGTTGGAATATTTCATAAGCAAAGTTGTGACAACATTAATGACAAGAGTTATAGCTTTCAACATTTGATAATATAGTAATAAAGTATTCTAATAAAATACCTGTTAAAAATAAATTATTAAATAAATAAATTTCAAATATTTTTTATTGCTTTCATTTACTTGCAACTGATAATAAATCGCCTTGAATTGTAGAGATGGCTTTTACAAAGCACGTGCTTTCCTGTTTTTATTTCATTCTCCTCTCTAATCGATTTAGTACACCATGCCTAGAATGTTTAGGCAATACATCGACAGACTTACCTCGACTACTTATAAATAACTTGTAACTGTTCCTCGATAACTAAATAAATGAATATAATATATATATATATATATATATATATATATATATATATATATATATATATATATATATATATATATATATGTATATATAAAATAAATGAATATTTATATATATATATATATATATATATATATATATATATATATATATATATATATATATATATATATATATATATATATAAAACAATAACGATTCAGAAAAAAATAATTTTTAATTAATTTTAAATAAGAAGTTTTTTTAATTATCTTGAAAGATTCTCAATTGATTTCCATCGCAACAACGCTACCTGTTTGAATAAGAAAATCAAATATTAAATTAACGAAATTAAACAGCAAAAAATTGGCAATATTAAAATAAATAATTCGCAATATACCTATTATATATAATATAACAAGTCAAACCTACTAAAGATCAAACATGTCACTGCTTTTCTTTTTAAATTTTAATTTGCTATTCTGCTATTTTGAATAATGCGGTAGTGGTGTAGTGGTAGAGCTCTCGCTTTGTAAGCGAGAGGTTCCGAGTTCGATTCCCACCACGTCCCTAGTAGTACCGCGCTCAACTTGTTTCTTCCCGCAGCGGCCTTGTTCGTCAAGGTTCGTGTTTCGGAGTTATAGAGTTGAGAGAGGGTGATAACCACAAGTAGCCTCCTCATCTGTAGTGGCCTTTACGGCTTTGGGGAGGTGAATTATTATAAAAAAAAAAAAAAAAAAAAAAAAAATATTACTAAATTATAACTAAATATATAAATAATATTTTGATTAATTATAATAAATATATTTAATGTAATAATAATTATTATTATTTGAAATCATTATTTTTAAAACTTTTTAAAATTAAATTTATATGTAAACAAAGATTACAAAGGTATAGATCAGCCAATGCTTTATTGAAATGTTTAAACAGATAAAAAAAACATCATCAATTTTATTTATAAAAAAATCATCATTTACTTTATGCACAGAAAAACTCAATACCATAGCGTATAATAAATAAAAACTGCTTTAGTATTATATTTAAATTTTAAAAGTAAACTTCAATATTTGACACACATAACATAAAGACAAATAAAAAATATGTTACTAAATTTTAATATCAAGAGTATATTACAATGCCTTAAAATTCTTTTGTGTTTCTGTTCTCATCTTTACAATCAACGATTGAACCCCAAACTATTTTACAATATTAACTAATTCTGGTTGCACTTTCCAATAACTCATCATTTACATTTCTTTTTTTTTCTTTTCTATCTCTAAAACTCTAATTTTTTAAAAGGTTCAGGTTTTTCTTTCTTATTTTTTTCTTTCTTATTTTTTTCTTCGATAATTTCATCATCTTTTTCAACTCTTTCAATTGTAGGTTCAATTGAAAAATGAACTTTTTCAACAGTTGGTATGGATCCTGCAGTTATATTTCATTTACGGATTGTATGCCATACTTTATCTAATACTTACTTCAAATCACAATCTGCACCTGTAATCTTTTTTCAAACATCGGCTATTGTAATCAAGCCTTTGCTTATCTCATCATTAAACAAATCCATAGTAGTATCTATTTTATCTGTGGCGACTTTTAAAATTCCATTAGTTGATCTTTGTACAAAAGTTAATGCAGTACATGTGCTTGATGCAGAATTTTGTGTGTCATACAATGCAGAACTTGTTTCAGCAACTTTCAAGACACAAGTGTTGTGCTGCTTTTTCCTTTAAATGAGGAATTATACTTTTGTTGTAGTGTATTTCCTCACCAGGGTTGGATTCATTGCAGTAGAATCTGAATTTGTTTTGCCCAAAGCACGGTTCCAAAATAGAGTAAATTGAGAGGATATCATTGATGAATCCATAGCTACACCACTGAAACTTAGGAAACAGGTTCCATATCAGTTGGCTGAGATATGCCTACAAACTTATTCCTGAGAAACTCTATGTAAACAGCAACTTCATTGTACAGTTCTACAGTCATTGCTATGTTACCAGGTCCTTTGTAGCTTGTTTTGTGTCTTTTAACGCTGACTGTATAGCTGCTAGTGTTATAAAGAGCTCTTCTAAATTCAACAATAGTCATATTAGCAGTTGCACCAGGTCTTGATGCATTATTAAATAGTATATAGGTCAATAAATATGATCTGGCTAAACAATAATTAGACTTATTCAAAACAAAGTTACTGTTATTGCAGCTTTTTAAAACTTTTTTTGCACTTTTTACAAAATCTGAAGCATCAAGTTTAATGATTTCATCTTCCGATGGAAAGCTGTGAAAGTCTTCCAAATCTTTATCATACTGCCTCTCTTGGATGCCCTTCCATAAGGTATGAGTCCATTTTTTAATCAAAACTTTTAGCTTCACATACTCATCATTAGTAATGATATCATTTCTTTCTTTCAAAATACAAAAATCTAAAAATACTTGTATTGAACCTAAATAAGTTTTAATTATTCCAGGTTGTTTCTGGTCGTGTTGCATTTTCAACATTCAGGAGTTTAAAAAAGAAGTGCAAGCAAGATGCTTATAATTAATTTCATTGTCTGCAGCGTGTCGCACAACACCCATAACTACATTTTTATATTTTTTAGCTGTACGCTCAGCTTTGATCCCACCATCTGGACTCTGCAGCCAAGTTACAAAACTATCTAAAAATTGTTCTTATTCAGATGAAGCCGTGTAAAAAATCTGCTCACCATCATCAAAGTCAACAGATGAATCTTCAGAATCTTCTTCAGTAGCTGATTGAGTATCTCTTTTACTTCTAAGATCACGTTTAACTCTTAAATTATTTTTAGAATTAATTTCTAATCTTTTTTGAAGATATTTTACACCAAGCCAATCATCGTCCTTGCTGTCTGAAGCCAAAAAATTGCTTTCACTATGAATAGCTTTAGTGGAATTATTTTCTAAAAACCCTTCATCTTCCGTAGATGAAGAATCAGAACTTGAATCTTTTTTTGACTCTTTATCACTAGTTTCAAGAACAGGTCTTGCAAGCATAGTTGCTCTTTGAATTTCCTCTTTTTTTTTTAAACCATGAAATTGTCTTAAAGGGTTGTTCAATCTTTTAACTTTTTTAAGGCAGTGAGAAATACCACATATTTGTTTTTTGTAGTGACGGATCTATGATCGTCTTTTAGAAGCTGAGAGCACCTTTCTCGGAAAGTTAAGATCAAAATCTACTCTAGCGTTTTTTGCTTTTAGCGTATCCCAGACATGTTTTTTATACATTAAATGTCTGTCTAGATGTGCTACTCTCCTAACAATTAAAAATACTTTAAAGATGAAAGAAGATATAATATAAAAGTAGAAACTAAAAAACAATTTTTAGTTTATGTCTTATTATAAATACTTAACACTTAGACAAAACTTATATACTTATTACTATGTTAAACAATTTATCAAACTTTCTTAAAATTAAATAAAAATATTGAAAAACACTTTCATAACTTTGTTAAGAACCTTAATAAGCTATAACTTCATACAATTTAATAGGTGGAATTATAAATTATTAAAATAATCTTTGATATTACCTTAGTTATAGTAAAAAATTATTTAATAAGACTCACTCATTACATTTAGGACATTTAACTTTTTGACGAGTTTTAACCTCTTTTGAACCAGACACATTTTTTGAAGCAGAAGCTTTGAGTTTTGAAATGACCTTTTCAAAAAACAACAAGAAAAATAGTTAAAACTTTTTCTGTGATTTTCCACGGCAGAAAATTTAAAAGTAGTCTAATATAATTGTCTTTTTATCAATTTTTAGCAAATTGTTATTAATGTAGATATATGAAAATTGATATAAAAATGATAATAATAGATAATAAAAAAAGTGTCACTGTAAAATGATATTTATACAATGAATTTATCTGCATAATCAGAATTATTTTTGTGTGAAAGTGTAGCTGAAATGTTCAATTTGTTGTTGGTTAGTTTTTATCATTTAAAGAATATAAATTATTTAAGAAATTAATGAATGAACTTTTGCAATTTTCATGTAAAGTAAGTTAACAAAAACATGATGAAAAAATGTATATCAAATTATATAATTATATATTAGAAAATAATACATATATCAAAATAAAAAATACCATTGATGCAGCATGGAAATTGTCATTCTCAAGAGCTCTCATGATTTCAATTTGCATGCTTAATTAAATAAAGTTTATAAAATAAATAATTTTTAAGTTGATAGGATTGGTTAGAAAAATAAAAGTTATATACAGGATATCTACCTTTCATTTGACACCTGTGAAGGTGTCAAATGAAAGGTAGATATCCTGTATATAACTTTGCTTTTCCAAAGATTTATTCCTTTATATCAAAATAAAAAAATACAACTTATATATTTAACTTATTAAGTAAATAAAATTATTCTACATTTTTTGTAACTAAATTGTAAAATAAATGAATAAATTATTCTGATTTAACTTAGCAGAAAAAAACTTCTCCAAAAAAACTTCAGCCTAAAAAATAATTTTTTTAACATAAATACTAAAAATCAAAACAAAAAATTTATGAACAAACAATTTTTCAAAATATTATAAAATGAGAATTTTAAAATAAAATATAAAAATTAAAAAAAAATTTGTTACTTGTTAAAATTTTTAAAATATGTAACTACAAAATATGACCACTGCATAAATTTTGAAAAAAGACTAACAAAGCATTCTGGAACAATAACTTTGTAGATGTAATCGTTGTACTGAAAAAAAATAATGAACAAAATTACACAACTATTGAAACATATTGGTAACTTAATTGTGTATTTAATTATACTTTAGTTTCACAAAAATTTGAGCCTAATGCCATATATAAAAACTGGATTGATCCTTAGACAGCAGCTTGACAAAATTTGATCTATTTTCAAAATTGATCATATTTTCTAAAAAAATTTAAATACACACTAAAACAAAATAATTAATATTTAATGACCAACTTAAATTTATTATGATAATTTAATTTTAAATTTATTATAATTTAACTTTTTTTGCGATATCATTTTATATTAAAATAATCTTTGCTTTTTTGTGAACCTCCTTCTTTATATATGTTATGCCTATAACTATGCAACTATAAAATAAAAAAGAAAATTAAGTGCACAAGCATACTTGTTAATTGTTTTATTAAAAGTGGCAACCAATCACAAATTTATTAACTGTTGCTATTATATCCAAACTTTGATAACATAGTGAAATTAATTTAGCAAAAATTCAAACTTTTTATTTAAACACCATGTAGTAATAGTAGGGCTCTGCGAATCTGTATTTTTTGTTTCAAATCTCCAAAAAGCAGGTCTTGATTCGAGAAATGAATCAGCATTTAAAGGAAATCTGAGTTTAAACCTTTTTTTTTAAATATATTTTTCATAAAATAAATATTTCAAAAATAAATTTTTATAAATTATTTTTTGGTGCTTTTGTCCTAGTTAACCCTTTTATTGATTGATTAAGAAGGTATTTAAAAATAAATAACACTATTTCGATAGTGCCAAAGCGCTGAATATCTTAAAAAACCTCAACAAAATTAAATAAGTAAGGATTCAGAAAACTCAAATCATTTTTGATTTTCAAATTAAATCTCAAATCACTTACGATTTAAGATTTTCAAATTGAATCTCAAATCCTTTACGAAAAAACAATTTAATTCAATATTTCGAAGATTTGCAGGGCCATAAGTGATAGTACATCATAAAATTTATATATATACCTAACAATTCGAACAATATTTAAATAACTTGTTATCTGTTTTAATAAACAGATAACAAGTTATTTAAATATGAAAAACTATAAAAGTTATACTTTTCCAGAAAAAATCACTTTTAACGTTGAAGATGCAGCAATTTCATCAAACTCCTTTTTAGTAAATTTTTCCACAACTTAAAATTGTTTAAAACCTATATTTTTTTAAACTTAAACATATAGAATTATATTTATTTCAGTAAGACTGAAACAATAAAACAATCATTAAAGCATAACACAATAGAAACATTTTTGAACATGAATGGAAAAATTTTTAAATAAATATATGTATGTACATTTTTATTTCTAAATTATGAAAAAGTTTATTATAAAAAAAAATAATAAAAAGTTACCATAACAAGTTTTAGAAACAAAATTTTCTTCACCAACAGTACCACCTTGAAATTCGATGTTCACAACACATGTGCATAATACACAAGGTGAACTGGAAACAGTTTCTTGATTTATTTCTAATTTTCTTAAGCTATATATATGTATATGTATGTATTTATATATATATATATATATATATATATATATATATATATATATATATATATATATATATATATATATATATATATATATATATATATATATACACACACACACACATTTTAAAAGATTCGTTATTTACTCTAAATTATAGAGAATAGTATTGCTACTAATTATTTAGTGTTACTTATATAGGAGTTACTTATAATTTCCACAGGTTCAAATTTTACGCTTCGCGCACTAAAGGTAATTATTTTAAAACTCATTTTAAACTTGTTTACTTTCATTATCAAAGCGCGTAACTTAAGGGCTCAAGAGCCCTCATGTTACGCTAAAACGTAACATGAAACATTCGTTACGTAAAACATACGTTTTAAGGACCCATTGCTCTTAAAATGTAACATGAAGGCTCACACGAACCACTACTACTACTATTAATTTCAGCAATATTATATAGATAATAATTTTATTATATCAATAAAATTATTATCTATATATTATATTAATATAACTAACTTTTATCTTCAACATCATGTTTCTCCATCAGTAGGTTCATCAGGAAGAATGTCTAAACATCAAAAAGTTCAAATCATAGAAAAAATTATTTCACAGGAAGTTGAGAATTGTTATAATTAATTATGTAATAACTGTAGTGTTTTGCAACCAGGAAGTTACATCAACTACATTAGATGATTAAAAAAATCATGAAAAGAATTCTTTAGAATTAAGATAATTTAGACTGGTCATTTGTTTTTATAGTTTTTTAAAAGAAACTTATTTTTATGTCTACATTTAGAAATTAATTCAGATTTTTTATACAGTAAATTTTCTTGATCTAAATGAGTAATAATTTCAAATTTTTCTTGTAAACATAGTATATATTTTTTGGAAATGTTATTAAAGGCAGGCACAGTTTTTAGAATAGACCAGTTTAATTTAAAATTAATTTTTTTTTTTTCAGTAGCCAACCATATTTTGATAGCATAGTCTCTTTTGAGTATTTTTTATGTTTAAAAGATTGTTTGTGGTTGGCATAACGTTCCATTTGTCCTCGGTCAATATAAGCCAATATATTGTTTATCAGGGTTGTTTTGCGAAGAAACAATGCATTTGTAAATATTTTTTGATAAGCAATTGCCATTCATAAGGCAGTTAATTTTTCTCTTGCAGTTACATTTTTCAGTATTTTTTTCTTGGGGAAATTCATTTTTATTAATCAATTCAAAATTATGGTCTTTTATATTATTTTATTTACCTTAATAGTGTTTCTGTTAATAATTTTGTGAAATTTATTATAGGGAGGGAAATGTATGTCGACTACTTTTAAAAACGCTTTTCCAATATTTGTTGAAACATTTTTGCTGTACAGGGGGTTGAACCAAATTAGAAATAGAAATATAATTTGGTTCAACCCTCCGTACAGCAAAAATGTACGGAGGGTTGAACCAAATTATATTTCTATAATAATATAATAATATTTTATATTATTTTATTATTTAATAATAATTTAAATTTTAATATAAATTTTTTTTACAGTTTTTTTATTTAATATTTAGCGGTGAACTACAGAAAAAGTTAGACGAAAGCAACAAAAGTTTAGAAGAAAACAAAAAAAATTTAGAAATTAGCAATCAGTTTTCAGCTTCGTTAAAAGCGAAAGTAGAAGAACTGGGTAGGTTTGTCTATTATTTCTAATGAAGTATGTGACCTTTAAAGGTATGCAACTTCTATAGATATTGACATGTCTGATCAACAATTTATTTGTCACTTGTTGCGGTCTGGATTTAAAAATCATTTTGAGTGCGTCAAAATTTTTTAAAAAGCTGTTTTACAACATTAAACTTTATTTTATTCTTTAAAACTAAACTGGCTTTTTATTTGTCAAGTTTTGTTATACTATAATTACTATTTTTTTATTATATTATTGTTGGTATTTTACTTTTTATAAGTTTATTATAACCATTTTAAGTCTAAGCATTACATAGTGCTCATATGTTTGTGTTGTAGAATATATATGAATATGAAATAAATAAGTTTGAAAACAAATTCATATGTGGAGTGTAAAAAGAGTGAATATATATATATATAAGGGTGGTCTTTAAAACAAGATTTTTGAAAAAAATATGCCCTGGCCCCCTAAATGTGGTCTATATAATACAAAAACAGTAGGTTTAAAAAATTTTTGAAAAAAAAATATCTTAAGGGCTAAAGACCCTAAAATATTGGACAGGCTCCTTATATTATTTAAAAAGAATTTTTAAAAGTATGTCAATCTGGTACTCAAAAAAAGGAAAATTAAATAAAAGTTTTTTTTAGGGCAAGCTGTTGACTAATTTTTCGGCATATTGATAATGGAATAGCATACCATGATGCTTTTACAACTTCCCACAGATCCTTTTTTTGTTTTGAGGTTCTTGTTTTTCTTATCTTTCTCAGTTTTCCATAAATTTTCTATTGGTTTTAAATCCGGGAGTTGTGCTGGCCAATTCAATTATCTATACCATTTTTTTTGGAACTATCCCTTAAAAATAGAAGCTGTAAAACATTAATATGCTATTCTCAGCATTATTTCTTAAAGTATATTTATATAAATATCAGCTGTCATATTATCTGTTATTAAGTGAATAGGACCAGATAATGATGTAACATTTCCATAATGCTTTGATCACTAGATTACATTGTTGTTGTTTTTTTGTGTTTAATGAGCGAAACTCTTTATATCATGGTATGTAGACAAACTGCTCAGACCAGACCCAAAAATATTAGATTCATTTGTCCACAAAACAATTCCCATTTCTTATTTAATTTCTTACACACTAACACACACACTAACACACATGTACTGTGTATAATTATTTGAATGATCATTCATACCGTGTATAATTATTTGAATGATCATACTTTCCAATATAAAATACCAAACTTGTACCTACTGTTGGGAGAAAAACTGAAAATAAAATCTACCTGAATTATGTGTCATCTTTCTATTTATTAAGTTTATATTAAAATTAATATAAAGTCCCATTAAATTAGTTTAATTTACTTGCTTATTTAATTACTCTTAGCAACAATAACCATTTCTACTTAACAACTTATCCAATTTGTCAATTTTATGCCGCTCACTAATGAGTTTTTTCCACATCTTTCGCATCATTAAGTTTTTGACATTACTTTTGATTCATCATGTAAAAGTCCAATAAGACTTTTATGGAATGGTGGGGTGATTGAGGAGGCCAAATCATTCTATTTGATCATTATTTAATCATTCTCTAACTTTACTTATACAATGTTCTGAAGAATATATTTTGGATTGAAGCTTTGGGTTGTAGTTTTGGGTCATTTTGGGTCACAGTAAATAAATTAGTAGAAAAAACATAATAAACTTTTTTCTTCTATTCAACTTTTGAGCCCTAAAAAAGTGTCCAGAGACCGATTGCTCATGCGAGACCAAAACTTTTAAAAATTAGCAATTTCAGTGTTTATATGTTTTTTAAAATGTGAAAGTTTAATTAAATTTAAATAATAAATTTAGTGAGTTTTTCTTCTTAGTTATCGTATCTTATCTTATTGATGTCATCCTAAATATTGTCTTATAAAAACTCTTTTTTCAATTTCATTTCATAATTTTCAAGCTTTTTTATTGTATTATTTATAAAAAGGGGATATTTAAATCTTGTTCTCTTGTCTGTTAGAACATAGCATTTGTCATTCCTATTTTGAAAACTTTATTGCTCTATTGTCCATAATATGTTCTCATATGTTGGTTGTAAACTTGAACAAAATATTTAAAAATGATTTTATAGTTACAATCAATAAGAAAGACGTTAAAAAATAATAATGAAAAGTTTAAATAATATTAAAATAAAATAATAAAATAATTTTTTATTACAATAAAATAATGTAAAATAAACAATTATTACAAACTCAGACCTTTTTTAAATCTAACTATTTAAATTATTTGTTTAAAATTGTTTTTTAAATTAATCATTGCATAAAAGACAATCGATACTTATTGCATAAAATTCAATCAATAGTTGTTACATAAAATTCAATTAATAATTGTTACATGTAAGTCAAACAATAATTACTACATAAAATTCAATCAATAGTTGTCACATGAAAGTCAAACAATCATTACTAACTAAATTAATATTCATCAATAAATTTTAAACTTCATAGAATAAGTTTTTAGCGTTCAATAATTGAATCTGTCATTTCGAAAATTACACAAGTCCAAAACTTGTAACAGGTAAATTTAAATTAAAAATTTCTGTATGATTTATGTTTTTTTTATAAAAAATAAAATTTACATAAGTTATATACGTTCTTTATTAACTACTTCTACGTTTAATTTCTCTAGCAGCGTAGACATTTTAATAAAATCATGTTTTTGTTGATTTTGAAAAGTTTTAATAAACGGACTTGTGTCCTTTTCGAAATGCCCCTTTTTTTTTCATTCAGACCCCCAATTTGAGGGGTCACAAATTTTTATGGTCATAATTTTTGAACGCTAAAAGACTATTCTATAAAATTTAAAACTTATAGATAAATATTATTTTAGTTAAAAATAGTAAAAAAATTATTTTATTAACTTGTTGCTCTCACATTTGATTGGAGTAGGAGTATCGCAAATTTTGGGGCTTTTTTGTTCCCAGGTTCCAATTGTCGAAATTTTTTTGGAAAACATCCTTATTTGCCTTAAGTATACACATAAATGTTTGCTCCATGTTTAGAAGTTAGTTATTACAAACACGAAAATATGCTAGTATACTCCATTATATATATCTTATTAAATATTATATACTTAGTTTTCTAATATTTATACAATTTATTATGTTTTAAAGAAAAAATATTTATTTTTACATAAACAGAAAAGAAGATTGCGACGTTAACTCCAACTGCAGAAACAAAAGCAACCTAGATACATAAATTGCAGAAACAAAAGCAACCTAGATACATAAACTGTATAAACAAAAGCAACCTAGATACATAAATTGATAACTAAAGTAGTTTTACCATTTTGTGGAGTTCCCTCGAAGTCCGGGTTTTTTTTTTAATGCTTTTTTATTTATAAAATTATGTAATTTTTTTAACTTTATTTGATTTTTAAGTTAATTATTTAAGCAATGTTTGCAATAAAATGTTTCTCAAGGTTTTTTTTGGTTTTTTTATATATGATACGATAGTTTAGATAAGGACGTAATTCAAACTTAAAAAAAAACTCAGATTTTGTCTTAAAATAAGTTTCGTTTTTTTGATTATTTATGTTTTTATATTTATACAACTATTTATACGATTTTTAACTTTATTTGATTTTTATGTTAATTATTTAAGCAATTTTTGCAATAAAATGTTTCTCAAGGTTTTTCTTGCTTTCTTTAATATACGATACGATAGTTGAATCAGTGTTTTTTAAAAGGGCTGGTTTGACTTTTTTTTTTGAAATTCACTTTTTGTGCGTTTTGTGTCCTTCTATAATAGCTTCATCAGTTTTTGTCAAAAATGTGTTTAAATTTTATCTTCTTACACAAATAAAGCCACCTGAAAGTTTTTGATTTTTTTTAAAAAGGCAAATTTGCTTCAAATACGCCCTTTTTAAAAAATTCACTCTCCAGCTGATTCGTATTTTTAGGCGCAATACGCGGAAAATGTAAACAGTTTCATGTATGTTGTTGTTATTATAAAAATTTTAATGGATCTCGTAATTCCAAGTCCTAGAAAGAGGAAAGAAAGTTATCCTTGTGATTACAAACATAACAAAATAAAACAAGCACGTTTAATGGGACAGTCATACATAAATCATAAGAGAAATGAAGTCCTACCAAAGTACCCTAAGTTTACTTGCAGGTATATATACATTTACATATAGTATATTTAAATCATTTTAAACTTATCATAACTTTAATGCTTACATGAAACTATACTAAAATTATAAAAAATACTGTACTATAAGATTTTGAAACAATCAAGTTTCATGAAAGCATAAGTTTAAAATAATTTAAATATATTATGTTTATATGTCTAAAATTTATAGAATAGCATACTTCATAATATTTTAACCCTAAAACCTAACCCTAAATTCAAACCAGCTGTATTACTTAGATATGGATATACCTGTTTTATTCAGGTATGATGAGTAAAATGACTTTAAAGTAAATAATTTACAGGTTTTACATGTTAAACCTTTCTTGAATAGTAGTTTGATATGCCTAAGTTTTGTTATGATTATTTTTTCAGATAGTTAACATACACTGATAGTTATCTTGTTATAGTAAGCCTAGGCTTCTATAGTTCTTGAGAGTATAACATAGGTGGAAGCACTAAAAAGTCAAATACTCTTAATATGATTTGGTCTATTTCCCTACAACTTTGGTGGCAATGTTGTTCTCTGTTTAAGATCATAAATAATGCTGTGTATTTTAATAAAAACGTTTTCTAGCTTTATTAATTGTATATTAATTTTTCTGATTTCTTTTTTAAGGTGCAATAAAAAGTGTTTGGAAAACTTTAGAGAGGCTAACTGTGTGGATATCTTTTCCAAATTTTATGATAGAAAAAACAAAGACAAACAAGATTTTCAAGGGTTGATAGATGTCACTAAAGTTAAAAGAAGAGTGGCACATCAAAAGAACCTTTAAAAACCAAAGCAGCCAAATAGCTTCTCCTATCATGTGATTGTAGGCAATATACGCGTAGAAATATGTTGCAGGGCGCTTTTATCTGTCTTAAATATTAGTGAAAAACGATTAAAGAGAATAAAGAACCTTTATCACATGCGTCAACTCACCGAGCTTATTATTAGCAGCTCCAGATCACAAAAGTTTACGGTGAAAGAAATTGTAGATGCAACTGAATTTTTTGATTTTAAAGCTTGGAGCCGAAAACATTACAAAAAATCTTACATTTCTTCAGAAACCAAGGGTAAAAATACCTCGAAAGAAAAGAAGATTTACTTTTCAATTAGTAACTTGTTTCATTTTGTATATGAGCATGATAAAAAAGGCTACATTAAGGCATTCACTAATATTGATGGTTTGGTCTGTCATACTTTTTTTATGTCCAAACATACGAGTACTGTACTACAGGTGGATAGTTTGGCTTATCCAAGTGGCAAAGTTACACTAAAAAAAGTGAAGGTGGAAGACCTTAAAAAATTAAAACAATTCATTCCTGAAGAATTCAACGAGTTTTATAACGAACTTTACTCCTGGCAACTAATGAATGTGAGAACCTCCCTGATAGGGACTTTGAGGGGGAACTAGATTAATTCTTACTGATAGCTAATTTAGTTAAATATATGTATTATATTTATTACTGGGACGTTAAAACATTGTTTTAAAGTACATAGTTGTAGTTCTTACGGAGTTTTCATTTGTTTTCCTTCCTGAAATACTCGATTTTTTTTAAAAGGGCCAATTTTTCGAAATTTCATACATTAATTATTAACAAACGAAATGTTATAGCAATTATCAAAGTGTACTAAGATGTTACTCTTGCATATATTTTATAAAAATATATTACACAAGTTCTGTTTAATATTAAAAGAGTTATTAAAAGAGTTTTTTTTAGTTTTCTCAAAAACGGGTTTTGAGCAAATCAGCCCTTTTAAATAACACTGATTCAGTTTAGATAAGGACGTAATTCAATTAAAAAAAAAATCTCAGATTTTGTCTTGAAATAAGTTGTTTTTTGTTTCTGTTTATTTATGTTTTCATATTTATACAACTATTTATACAATTTTTAACTTCATTTAATTTTTAAGTTAATTATTTAAGCAATGTTTTCAATAAAATGTTTCTCGAAATTTCATTGTTTTTTTATATAATACGGTAGTTTAGATAACAGTTACTAATCATTACTTTGAGATAATAGAGTTTGAAGTTTTTTTGAAATCCTCAAATAATACAAAAAAAGAATTTTAAATGTTATAATGCAATTTTCGGTATTTAAAGTATTTTCCCAATATTTTGATATTATATGAAATATTCTGACACTATAAAACATGCAAAGTCTTAATACAGCCTGGTCCAAAAGTCACTAGACCATTTTAAATTCGAATAACTTTTCACAATTAAATTTTTTTTTTTAAATTTTAGATTATTAAGGTCGTACTCCAAGAAATATAAAAAAAGTTTTATCGGAACTATACTTCATTTTTAAAACATTTTAAAAAGTTTTAAAATATTTTCCTACTTGAAATCTTTGCCTTAATTACCCAGTTAAAAAGTGAAAATAAGCAAATTTTTGTGAAATGATAACTCAAAGTTTACCAGTCATTTTAACATGAAATTTGGAACTTATTATAAACATAATACCAAAATTAATTTGAAAGAAAATAGATTTTTTGCAACATTTACTTTTATTTCTTGGAGTACCACGTTAAACTGTAATCCTTGTATATTAAATATGGAGAAATTCATGACCGAACAATGTCTTAAAAAAATCTAATTTTATCTGGAAAATAGGGCTACGAAGCCAACTTCCACCTTAACGGTTATGCTAATAAACAAAATATTCAGTTTTGGAGTACAAAAAATCCAAAAACAGTCCATTAACGTTGTTGGTTGACTGTTCTTTGATTTTTTCTGCTTTTTATACTGACTCGTCACGGAGCAACGTTGTCGGGTGGTGTATATGTGGAAGGAGTTCTAGGACCTTATTTCTTTGAAGATGATGCAGAAAACACACTAACTGTCAATGGTTAAAGGTATTTAGAAATGCTTGAGAATTTCTTCTCAAGGGCCTGGACTTGAGGACACACTAGAGATATGGTGGCATAAAAATGGTTTTATTGCTCATACATCTTGAATGACAATGGAAATCTTAATTTCAAAATTAACTTGACGGTTTTATTGCTCATACATCTTGAATGACAATGGAAATCTTAATTTCAAAATTAACTTGACGGTTTTATTGCTCATACATCTTGAATGACAATGGAAATCTTAATTTCAAAATTAACTTGACGGTTTTATTGCTCATACATCTTGAATGACAATGGAAATCTTAGTTTCAAAATTAACTGACGGTTCTTTAAGTTCTAAAAAATGTCAAGCTTGTGATATTTTGTTTAGGAAATAAAATTACAGCTCAATGACAATTATGGGTGCGTTGCGAATCCTGTGGCGATTGGTTGTGTGGATCTTGCCGTTCTACTACAATGCGTGCAAGAATTTCCAATAAACATACAAAGCTAATTTAAAGCAAAGTAGTGTTTTTTAGTTAATTGAAAAAAACTTTTTAAACTAATTGAAAAATATATTTATAATTTTATTTACATTATCACATTTGGCGTAGCAAATGTGATAATGGCCAAAGTAATAAAATAGTTGACTATTTTATTACTTTGGCCGTTTTTTATGTGCTCCCTCTTGTTTTCTTAGGTGCCCCAAAATTTTTTTTTTGAGCCCGAGGCAGCGCCCTCCTTAGTTACTGGTATTACCTGAAATTATTTTTTATTTTAGGTTTAGCATGACGTATTTATCCAATATTGAAAAACAAAATTGGCAATTTTTATGTTTTTTTAATTAGTAAATTTTTGTTAATTAGTTAAAAAGATATATTTTTGCATATTTCGTTATAATCTACATTAGTTTTTATGAAGATATATAATTTGTTCATTTTGTTTGATATTTCTATATTTTATGCATAATAGTTTTAATGGTTTAACTTAAGTTTAAGCCAAAGCTGTAGCATTAATCTATTTTACCAGTCACTAAAACCTATTGAAATAGACTTTAAATAACAAGTATATTAATGGTTGGTTCGGAACAGACCTACCATGACTAATATTATGGGTAACTGATTTTTTGAATTACGTTTTTCAGATTAATAATTAAATGACGTATTTTTAAGATAAACTTTGCTAATTTGTAAGTAAATTTGTAAAAATATTTGTTTTTCAAATAATATACATACTTATATAAGTAAATATTTTTGTTTTGCACTTTATTATTTTGGCAAAAGCTCTTGAATTAAATCTTGATTACTTTTAATTAAAATAACTCTTCTCATCTGCCAATTACACGTGTGTGAAGGGGAAAGGCGGGGGGTGGATCTTTACAAAAAAACTTTAAACTTCAAAAAACACTGCGAGAAATGTCACGCCAAGATTTTTAAACTAATTATATTCTTCTGTTTACTAAAAATTATTGAAATAAAGTGACAATATAAAGAATAAAAATAAAAATTATAGGTGTCGTATAACTGTTTTATAGTTCCGGACTGCTACTTTTTTCTTATTTTTAAAATTGTATAGGCATTTCGTCGGTATACAAGGGAAACGCACAAAGTTCATTTTTGGCAGTATGGAGTTATTCATACCACTATTTACGATTTTGAAAAGGTATATCGTTTGATATAACTCACAAATTTAATAAATCAATTATTAATGAGTTATTAAGATTTTTTATTTCAACTATTGCACAAAAACTTATTATTTTAACTATTACGCAAAAACTTATTTGTTCATTATCTCAGAATGATGTTTTTGGACTTTTTGTTTTTGGCGCATTTTCCTTAAATACCGACGATTTGTTGTTTTTAAATAGATATAAAATGAGTACCAAACATGAACCGCATAACTCGAAAAATTTCTTTTGTTCTTATGAGATGGCGAGTAAAATGTTCGAATCTACAAGAAAAGATAAAAAACCGTCCTTAGTATCGAGTATTTGGCCGCAAGTTTTTTTTTCTCGTTCTGTTTTAATTTAGTATATTCAACAATATTATTTATATTTTTATTTTTACAAATTCTTACTGGTGATTACTGTTCTTTCAACCTTCAAAATTTGTTGCGTTCATTCATGAAATGTTTACTTGTAGAAATTCAGTGACTTTATATTTTACTTGAGTAAAGTAGAGTCTAATCATTGTTATTAACGGCACTGTTTAATTAGTAAGATTTTTATTAAAAAAGGATCCATTTAAATAACTTCTATTGCTTTTTTCGAGTATTGCGTGTTATTGTATTTTGAGTTTTTGTATGTTTTGCGTATTGCGTGTTAATTAATGATCGAGTATTTTGAGCATTTTGAGTATTTTGTTTATTTAACTTCTATCACTTTTTGCGAGTATTGTGTGTAATTCAAACTTAAAAAAATATTTTTTAAACATCAGCACCATCAACTAATTAAGTTTCGTTTTGGATTTCTCAGTTTTCTTGTTTTAAATTTATTCAATTCTTCGGTTTTAATAAATCAATATTATTTTTCTTTTTTTTAAATCATCTCAAATTTTGTTCTTGACAAGCAAAGAAAACGTAGATACTGAAAAATTGTTGTTTTGACCAATATGTTCTTGTCTGAAATTTGTATATACATTTTTTATTTATATGAATACACATACATATATAAATACATACACGTACACACTTACATATATATATATATATATACACATACATACATACATTTTGTATATATTATTTTACTTTTTTTTTTTAATATAAAGTACATTACCAAATATTTAAATTTTTATGCTTTTAATAAATTATAATAAATAATATAATCATCATATCAATAAGAAAAAAAACAAAAATAACAACAAAAAAATAGACTAGTTTAAATAAAAACTTGGTATCTGAAAGAAAATCTAATGATCGTGTCACTAGAGCCATATAACGTTATAATAAAATGTAACTTGAGCCATTAATGAATATAAATGTAAATAAAAACGACAAAGTACGAAAACAAATACCGTGTTTATATAAATTTTTTATTTTTAAAAGTATTTCGCATCCGCATCAATAGCAAATAGAATGCTAGAGCGAATCAAAAAAACATTTCGCAGTCGTTGTTTTTATTTATGACGCACACTGTATCCTATGGTCGCCGCATTTAAAGTCCAACATTGAGCAAGTCCAACATTGTCGAGCAAGTCCAACATCGAGCAACAAAAACAATATCATCTATTAAACACCTGTCCCATGAAAATTAACTCCAACTGCTCGGTCTAACAACACTTAAAGAACGCCGTAAACGAATAGACCTTATCGAGCAATTTAAAATCACGCGTCAACTCTATCTTGCCAGTTTTTTCGTCCCGCAAAAAACAGTAAAGCTAAGAATATATTTTGCGAGGGCATAACCAAAAACTAGAACGTAAGCAAAAATTGTGAAGAACGACAAAACATTTTTTTCAAATAGAGTTGTTGTCCCATGGAATGCGTTTTCCCAAGCAGCAGTGTACGCTCCATTAGTCAATGCTTTCAAAGACAGCATAACAAAGTAATTCTAGAGACGCAACTGCTGCTTTGTCTGTAGCTTCTGTGTTTTTATTTTCATCAGCATAGAGGGGCATGGTGTAGCACCTATTCATCAAACTATAAATAGATTTATTGTTTTTATTTTTTTTTTGATCACTGAATAAAAAAAAAAAAATAGAGATAAATAAATAAGAAATAATTAACCGCGTACACATTCCCTGTCTTAAACCCTTCATCTCTTGCACGCATCCATACGTTTTTGAATAATCATTACCCCCCTGCCTCATACCTGCGTAAGTATTTTATAATGTGTAAGTATTTTATAATTTTAAAATAACAAAACATTGCGCATAACGTTAGGAATGATTTGTGGGTTTCTGATGGCGATAAAGGAATCGTTACAATTGAAATTTTAAACAATAAAAGCGATAAGTTTAAAAGCAAAAGCACTCTACTAAGTTGTTGTTATAGACCACCTGGTGGTGCGTCAGAAAATTTAAGCTTATACTTAAAGCACAATATTTTTCATAAAGGTAACAAAGAAAAGAAAAAAAACTTTGTAATTGGCGATTTAAATATGGATTGCTTACGATACAGCGAAAATAAAAAAATTTTATGATGAAATATTTGTATCAGGAGCAATACCGCTTATCAACCGGCCTACTCGAATAACAGAAAACTCAATCACCCTAATAGACAATATTTTAACAACAGATGTATATAACAATAACATACAAAAAGGCATTATAAAATCAGATATATCAGACCACTTTCCCATTTTTCTAACAATCAACACAATTTTAACTCCTAACACTAATAAAAGTCAAACTATAAGAAAACATATTTTTAACAAAAAAAATTTAGAAACGTTTAAGTATCAATTATCAATGTTAAACTGGAAGCATATAAATTTTAATGAAGACATAAATGTAATCTATAATAAGTTCTTTAATACATTCTTCTCGGTGTACGATGCAAATTTTCCTGTTTTCGAAATAACCTTAAAACCAAAAACCTTAAAAAGTCCTTGGATTACCAAGGCTCTTAAAAAATCTTCAAAAATTAAACAAAATTTGTATATAAAATATTTAAAAACAAAATTTCATGCTAATTTACGCATATATAAAAACTACAAAACTCAATTTGAAAAAATTCGTAAAAACCTGAAAAAAAATTATTACTCTAATCTTATTACTAAATATAAAAATGACTCAAAACAAATATGGAAAATATTAAAAGAAATAACGGGGAATCAGAAAACCTGTTCAAATTTCCTTCCGAAAATGATTAAAATAAACAATTTATGTGTATATGAACCAAATGAAATAGCGGAAGAGTTTAATAAATACTTTACTGATGTCGAAAGTAAGTTGGCTGATAGGATTCCTTCTACGAATATTTCCTTTAATGATTTTTTGACAACTTCTAATAATTTACTTTCTCCCCATGACTTATTCCTAGATTTATCAATTGAAGAGTTTGAAAGAGCCTTCAAATCTCTAAAAAGACACAAAGCAATCGGTGCCGATGGAATAAACGGGAACATTATTATAGATTGCTATGAAAGTTTGAAAAATATTCTATTTAAAGTTTTCAAAACATCTATACAACAAGGGGTTTTCCCTGACCTATTAAAAATTGCTAAAGTTATCCCGATTTATATAGACGGAGAAAAATCAAACGTCAATAAATATCGCCCTATTTCTATCCTTCCTACGTTTTCAAAAATCTTAGAAAAAATTATCTTTGAAAAGACATACAACTACCTGATTTCAAATAATTTACTATATAAAAATCAATTCGGCTTTAAAAAAAATAGTTCAACTGAAAAAGCCATTATTCAGTTTACACGTGAAATCTCAAATTCTTTTGCTAAATCACAATATACACTTGGTGTTTTTGTCGATTTATCAAAGGCTTTTGATACAGTCAATCATGATATTCTACTTAAAAAACTTGAGTTCTACGGAATAACTGGTAAATTGATCAAATGGTATAAAAGCTACTATTGATTTTCAAAATAAAACATTAATTGAAATAAAATGTGGTGTTCCACAGGGTTCTATACTTGGTCCACTTCTCTTTTTAGTATACAACAACGATCTAAATAAGGCCTCGAACTTTATGAGCATCATGTTTGCAGACGATACAAATTTATTTTCATCAAACAAAGACATTAACAAACTTTTTTTAAATATGAATGAAGAACTTATAAAAATTTCGACTTGGTTTAAATGCAACAAACTAACCTTAAATATTGACAAAGCAAAGTGGATCCTTTTCAACTCCTCAACAAAAAAGCGTTTTTTGCCTAATGATTTACCAAAACTTTATATTGATGAAGTAGAAATAAAAAAAGATTCCATTTTAAAATTCCTAGGTATTTATCTCGACGAAAATATGATATGGAAAACTCATATTGATTATATATCAACAAAAGTTGCAAAAAGTTTTGGAATCCTGTATAAGGCCAGAAATTATTTAAATAAAAATAATTTAAAACAACTATACTACTCATTTATTCATAGCTATATAAACTATGCAAATATTGCCTGGGGAAGTACAGGTAAAAGTAAATTGCAATGTCTTTACCGCCATCAGAAACATGCAATGCGAATAATACATTTTTTAAATCGTTTTTCAAATGCAAAACCTTTATTCAAAGATATGAATGTATTAAACGTTTTTGAACTTAAATTGTATAATACTTTATGTTTTACGTTTTGTTGTATGAACAACCCTTTATTACATGTTTTTAAAGAACTATTTACCTTTAAAGTTAAGAATAAATATAGTTTGCGAAATAAGAACTATTTAAAAGAGCCCTTTTGTCAAACAAAGTTTAATCAATTTTGTATAGATTATCGAGCACCTTATCTCTGGAATAGAATTGTCCAGCCTAATTTTGATTCATCTATCTCTTTTTCTGTTTTTAAAAACAAATTAAAGAATATTATTTTTTCAACGGATAACATATTGAAATATTTTTGAGATTTTATTTTAACGATTTATTATTTGAAATGTTTTGGATTGTTATTTTGTCATAATCTACTTGTATTATTTTTTATTATATTTATATTGTAATTTTTATATGGTTCTGGCGACAAGATCGTTATGATCTTCTTCCAGATTCCAAGTTTATATATTTATATATTACGTGTAAATCACGACATGTAAATAATGTAAACTAAAACTAAACTTAAAAAAAAAATAATAATAATGTAAAATACTGCGTAGCGTATTTTGTAGAAGATCCCTTATTATTATTAAAAGATGAGGTTATTAATTTAAATCTAAGTACATTCAAAAAAGTTTAATTTTTTAATTTTATCAGATAACACCTTTGTTCCACTTAGCCTTTCAATTAAGTTTCATTACGATGACCGAAGAGCACAAATATTCAATACCAACACTGAACATTCGTTGAGTGTCTTAGGGGTCCATAAATTACGTCACGCAATTTTCGACCATTTTTGACCTCAACCCCCCTCCCCCACTACCTCGTCACAAAATCGTAACACTTAAGTAGCAAGTTTTATGAGTCGTCACAAAACCACCAACTCTCTCCCCCTTTTAGCATGACGTAATTTATGGACGACCTTGATTAATACGTCTATGGAGGTGTCGTACATTGTGCACGGCATCTATATAATGTCAATTATTGTCTCTTAAAGGTTCTATTTTAAATGAATTTAAATTTATTATAATAATAAAATCAAGTTATTTAAATTTTACTTTATGAAGGTTTTGTTTTAAAAATACTGTCTTTTAAAGGTCAAACGTGTTACCACTGATCTCAAAATATACTTTTATTTATTTTGTTATATTTTGAGATGAGGTACCTCATCTCAAAAAAATTAAAAAATTGTTGTACAAAGACTTTTAAATTAAAATCTTCATGATAAAAGTGACCTTTGAAATACTTTAGGCGGTGAAGAATTTCACAAGTCATGATCAATGTTTTTGAAAGCATTTTTGAAAGCATCACGAATCGTGAAATTCTTTAAAACTTAAAGTATTCCACAGGTCATATTTATTTCAAAGATCTTAATTTAAGAATCTTTGCACTACAATTTTTTAATTTTTTTAATTAGTACAAATTTAATCAATAAAATGGTCTAAAAAATGTTCTAATACTCATTTGAATCTCATACTATAAGATATCTAAACACTTTTGATAATTACCTTCTATAAGTTATATGGGTAGGAGGTAATTATCAAAAGTGTTTAGATAAAAACAGGACTTATTTATGATCACTTGCAGTCTGTAAAAATTTTTTTTTAGAAAAAATAGGATAGAGAGCATTGTTTCTATGTGTAGGTTTTCGAACAAATTAGTGCATTCTGAAACTGTTACCTCAAGCTGAAAAACCATTATTTAAACAATTTATTCAATCAATTTTTAGTTAGTTTAAATATCCATCAATGAAATCAATAGAATAAGATAATTGTGTGATTTCATAGAATTATTTGATATCATAAGTTCAAGTTCAATTCAATCAATATATTTTCACTTTTAATAATTGGCTATATATTAGGCAATAATAAGGAATATTTACAAGCAGTTATAAACTAATAACACGTAAACACCTAGGTCTTTATGTGTAATACTACTGTAATTATTGTGAAATAATAAAAATAATAACAACAATTATTACAGATATTATATATATATATATATATATATATATATATATATATATATATATATATATATATATATATATATATATAAATTATAGAAAATTATAGATAAAGAAAATTTACCTATAATTTGACAAGATAAAGAAGATAGAGACTCTTTTATTAGAAGGGAGTATATTAAGTTTTAAAGAGTCACATAATGATTTGCTTATAAATGTGTCAGAGCTTTCAGTGTCAAGAAGAGCTCTTAACTTGGCCAAAGCAATAAAGATATAAACAGTAGAGTTGAGTGAGTTGATAGACAAGCAAGTGATCAAGACTAAACTTGGTGCATGGAAGTTAGCAGCAGCACACATGACAAAGTTCTTTGATGATTTGCATACTTTCTTTAAATGTCCTTTCTTACCACAATTGTTACATTCTGCGTTTCTGGCAGGACATGATTGTTGAGGGTGAAGCTTATTTCCAAATAACAAAGTCCACTAGGCTTAGTAGAAACTGAAACAAGCTCAGTAATACATTCAGAATGTTTATTAATTGTAGCAACATTACTATACTCTGTATGTGAATACATTTTGTTATTTTTTTGAACGTTTTCCAATGAACAAGCTTGATTATAGGCCTCAGTAAGTTTAAGAATAGAGTTTTCTAGTAGTCCTTGGCGAATATGAGAGCTTAAACCACTTATAAATGAATCACGAATGTATTCTTCACAATGTTCTGAAGCAGAAACCTGTTTAAAGTTGCAATCTTTACTGAGTGTATGTAAGGCCTGCAAAAACTCATTAATAGATTCTTTGGATGATTGTTTACATGAAGCTAACTGATGTCTGGAGAATAATTCATTTTTAGGTTTTAGTAAGAAATTCAGATTTGAGAGGCTGATAACAAATATTCTCATGTAAGAATGCCTGATGGACGTGAGACCACTGTTGCTACAAGACATCTCACACCAATGGCTGATATAATTAGTGATAATGACGGAAATAATAACTACAAAGATAACTCCAATGAACCTGATACAATCACCTGAGCCTCTCCATCCAAAAAGAACTCAAAACTTCAAATATAGCCATTTAAATATTTAGGAGGATTCCGGGATCTTCCAGAACAATAAGGGATTCTTCAATAGAAATTCCATTAGAATTTGTTGGAGAAAGAGTAAAAAAGTTTTGAGTTTTCTTTGTAGTTATTATTTCCGTCATTATCACTAATTATATCAGCGATCACAAATAGTTGTTACCAGCAATGAGAGACATAAGAAATGTATGGTCATTGACTACTTATAAACAAAAAATTGCTTTACATTACGTGATGCTTATCCATTACCTAACATCAATTAATTAGTTAACTCTGTTACAAAATATTCATTATTTAGCACATTTGATTTAAAAAGTGCTTATCACCAAGTACCTCTCCTAGAAAATGGCAAGTATTATACTGCCTTTGAGTCCAATGGACATCTTTTCCAATTTAAAAGAATTTCTTTTGGCCTCACTAATGCTGTCACACAACTTCAAAGAATCATGGATAAGTTTATTCAAGAAAACAAATTAGAAGACACCTTTGTATATCTAGATAACTTGCTTGTATGTGGTACATCTAAAAACAAACATGATTTCAATTTAGAAAAATTTCTTGAAGCTTCTAAGAAAGCAATGTTTACATTCAATGAAGAAAAGTCTATGTTATCTACTTTGTGTATAACCTTCCTAGATTTTATTATAAAAAGTAGCTCTTTTTCTCCTGATCCAGTTTGCCTAAAGCCATTAATTGAAATGCCTGCTCCCACTGTTAGTGCTTCTCTCCGTCGTGTCCTTGGTATGTTCTCATACTATTCCAAATATATCAAAATTTTTCTGACAAAATTCATCCTTTATCTCTAACTTCTACTTTTCCACTGTCAACTGAAGCTATTAAATGTTTCAATGAAATAAAAGAATTGATCTCTCAATCAGCTCTACTAGCTATTGATGAAAGTATGCCATTTGAGGTGGAAACAGATGCCTCCGATTTTGCCATAGCTGCAAGGAAGCTTATGCTATTGTCGAATCACTTCGAAAATGGAAACACTACCTTGTTGGTCGGCATTTTACTCTAGTCAATGACCAGCGCTCTGTCTCTTTCATGCTTGACGATAACAAGAGTTGGAAAATTAAGAATGACAAGATTCTGAGATGCAGGATAGAACTTTTTTTGTACAGCTATGATATAGTTGATTGCCCTGGATGTAACAATTTTGTTGCTGATGGCCTCTCTAGATAATATTATGTAAGCAATTTTAACAGCACCTTAATAAAATCTACTCAACCTTTTGAGCGACTAAGCATGGATTTTAAAGGACCTATTCTGTCTTCATCTAGCAACAAATATTTTTTTTGACAGTTATTTATGAGTTTTCAAGATTTCCCTTAAATGTTTAACTCAACTTTTCACTTTATTTGGTATGCCAGCTTATATACATTCAGATTGAGGCATCTTGCTTCATGTCTACAGAGCTCCGCAATTTTCTTAATTCTTGAGGTGTCAACCTTAGTAGTAAGTAGT
Organism: Hydra vulgaris; assembly: GCF_038396675.1. Taxonomy (NCBI): domain Eukaryota; kingdom Metazoa; phylum Cnidaria; class Hydrozoa; order Anthoathecata; family Hydridae; genus Hydra; species Hydra vulgaris. The sequence continues at coordinate 46,241,638 of NC_088932.1, forward strand.
AGTAGAACTACTCCTTATAATCTTCAGGGTAATGGTCAGTCTCAAAGATACAATGACATAATTTGGAAAGGAATTTTTGCTTGCTCTCAAATCAAAGAATTTACCTACCATGAACTGGGAATATAGTTTACCTGATGTCCTTCATTCAATGTGTTCCTTACTTTGCACTTCTACTAACGCTACACCTCACAAACGATTATTCGGATTCAGTCGACATACTTCTAATGGACACTCTTTTCATACATGGGTAACTAATTTGGGTCCTGTGTTGCTTAAAAGGCATGTTAGACACAGCAAATATGAACCTCTGGTTGAAGAGATTGAGCTTTTAGAGGCTAACTGTAAATATTCTCATGTAAGAATGCCTGATGGATGTAAGACTACTCTTGCTACAAGACATCTCGCACCAATGGCTAATAATAATCAGTGATAATGACAAAAAAAGACACTCTAATAACTCCTGTTTTATTGTGTTAATAAGTTTACATATTATTATATAAAGAAAAAATTGAAGTGTAGTGAATTTAATAGTCTATAACTAATTCTAAGCCAACATAGAAGGCTTTATTCTTCATATAATAATATGTAAACTAAAATATACAAATAGGTTAGTTTTAGTATACACATAATTAAACTCAACAAAGATAATAATAATTATAAGAATCAGCAAAATATATATAACTATATATATATGATAATATCATATATATATATATATATATATATATATATATATATATATATATATATATATATATATATATATATATATATATATATATATATATATATACATATAATATTATATATATATATATATATATATATATATATATATATATATATATATATATATATATATATATATATATATATATATATATATATATATATATATACATATATTATTAATATATGTATATATATATTATATTATATATTATATATATATATATATATATATATATATATAGACCCTCGGAATTAGGAAAAATGAGGTCGGCAATAATTTGCCGACCTCAATCTTTTTGAGGTCGGCATCAGGTCGGCAAAAATTACTTATCAAAATACTTTCAGGTCGGCAGTCAGGGAAAACCTGGAAAACCAGGGAAAAGTTTTTAAAATTTAGAAAATCAGAAAATACCTGGAAAAGTCAGGGAATTTTTCTTGAAAATCTTTAATATCAGGGAAAAATCAGGGAAATTTTTTATTTAAACATTTAGATTGAAGTTACTTTGCAGTATCCAGTTTTTAAATCTTTTTTAATATTGAAAGTTGCTCACTACAGTGGTTTTATAACATTTATGATATATAGTAGCTATATATGTTTAGATAAATGGATTACTGTAGTAACTCTGTTTGGGGAACAAGGATTCAGTTGTGAAAGTAAGATATCCTTCAAAATTAACAGGGAAAAATATATACTTTCCACCGCACAAACTCAGGGAAAAAATACTTAAAAATATAAAAAAATCAGGGAATTATCAGGGAAAACTCAGGGAAAATGGATTTTTAAAACTGCCATAAACCCTGTATATATATATATATATATATATATATATATATATATATATATATATATATATATATATATATATATATATATATATATATATATGTATATATATAGAACCCTTAGATGTTGTCCGAAAGTTTTTTCCATATTTTGTTGACAAAAAGTAAAAATTAAAATGCAAGACCGGAATTTTTTTTTTTTAATAATGATAGACTGCCTGCCCCAACCAAACCCTCAGTCGATGTAGCAGCACTCCCTTGCGGGTCAGGCTATTTGTCAGTCGATGTAGCAGCACTCTCTTGCGAGTCAGGCTATTTGTCAGTCGATGTAGCAGCACTCCCTTGCGAGTCAGGCTATTTGTCAGTCGATGTAGCAGCACTCCCTTGCGAGTCAGGCTATAAGATAGTCGATGTAGCAACACTCCGCGCATGATTTACAGTAAAAAAAATAAAAATAAAAACATTTTATTAAAAAAAATTAAAATAAAAACATTTTATTAAAAAAAATTAAAATAAAAACATTGTTTATATTGTTAAAAACATTCAAAATGTTTTAAAAACATTCAGAATGTTTTTAAAAACATTCTGGTCAATTAAATTTGCGTTTTTGTGGTTTTTTTAAAAAACGATTAATTTGTAATTAAATTAATGGTTTTTACTTTCGTCCAACACGGAAATGTTGGACGAAAGTTAAAAGTAATTAAAAGTGACGTATATGTTGGCGTAAGAATCACTTTTTTCCTTCCGCTCTTCCCAAAGCCAACAAACTATAGATCTATATATATATATATATATATATATATATATATATATATATATATATATATATATATATATATATATATATATATATATATATATATATATATATATATATATATATATATGTTCATAATTCGTTTGAATGTTATGTTATGTTTTTTTATTACATGAATTTAAATATTTTGTATATACTTTTTTTATAATAACAATGTTAGAAAACTTCTAAATATGCATACTGTTTTTTTGTTGTGCAACTGCATTAGATTTGTAGTTAGACCAGCCACATTTTTGTGTTAATAGACACAAAAATGTGGTAGCAGCATTCAATATGCAATTTAATCATTTTGCACAAATGAGCATAATTGGATTAGATATACAGTTTAAATTTAATGGATTTGTATGTTTAATCGAAAATTTGCTTTGATTTGCTTTAGCATATTAGTGGCAAACACATTGCTTGTAAAATATTGCTACATATATATATATATATATATATATATATATATATATATATATATATATATATATATATATATATATATATATATATATATATATAGATTGTTGCATTTTGGAGTACGGAAGGTAAAAAATGATTCTTGTGCCAACAAATATGTTACTTTTAATTACTTTTCACTTTCATCCAACATTTGCGTGTTGTCAGAAAGTTAAAACCATTAATTTAATTACAAATTATTCATTTTTTAAAAAACCCGCAAAAACGCAAATTTAGTTGACCAGAATGTTTTTAAAAACATTCTGAATGTTTTTAATAATATAAACTGTTTTTATTTTTCTTTTTTTTTATGAAATGTTTCTATTTTTATTTTTTTTATGAAATGTTTTTATTTTTATTTTTTACTGTAAATCATGCACAGAGTGTTGCTACATCGACTGACAAATAGCCTGACTCGCAACGGAGTGCTGCTACATCGACTGACTCGCAACGGAGTGTTGCTACATCGACTATCTTATAGCGGTAGTGGTGTAGTGGTAAAGCGCTCGCTTTATAAGCTGGAGGTTCCGAGTTCGATCCCCACCATGTCCCTGGTAGTACCGCGCTTAACTTGTTTCTCCGCGCAGCGGCCTTGTTTGTCAAGGTTCGTGTTTCGGAATTATAGAGTTGAGATAGGGTCATAACCACTATTAAGTAGCCTCCTCATTTGTAGTGGCTTTATCGGCCTTGAGGAGGTAAATAACAAAAAAATATATATATACATATATATATATATATATATATATATATATATATATATATATATATATATATATATATATATATATAAATTGTTGCATTTGATACTATGGAAGGTAAAAAATGATTCTTTTGACAACAAATATGTCACTTTTAATTACTTTTGACTTTTGTCCAACATTTGCGTGTTGTCAGAAAGTTAAAACCATTAATTGAATTGAATTAAATCACTTTTTTAAAAAACCGCAAAAACCCAAATTTAATTGACCAGAATGTTTTTAATAATATAAACAATGTTTTTATTTTTATTTTTTTTAATAAAATGTTTTTATTTTTATTTTTTTAACTGTAAATTATGCACATAGTGTTGCTACATTGACTATCTTATTGCCTGACTCGCAACGGAGTGCTGCTACATCGACTGAGGGTTTGGTTGGGGCAGGCAGTCTATCAAGTAAAAAAAAAAAAAATTCCGGTCTTGCATTTTAATTTTTTTTTTGTGTCAACAAAATACGGAAAAACTTTCTGACAACCAGTTAGGAGTTATATATATATATATATGTATATATATATATATATATATATATATATATATATATATATATATATATATATATATATATGTATATATATATATATTTATTTTATTTAGATATAGTGAGTTTTAAATCCAAAGATTATCAAAATGCGTTTTGGGTAACAGCAAGCTTTATGATCCAGTTCTTATATTTAAATCCATATTGTGCAATGAATAGGCTACCCTATTGTGGTGGTGGCTTCTGCAGCTTATCTTGTGATAAATAGTTTAACAGTTAAATTTAATATTGATTTTTATTTGAGCTTGGATTATGCATTTGAAATTTGAGAAAATCAGTTATTCAGTGTTAATTATTATTTTTATTATTGTATTATATGTTATATTTTTATTTACTAGTTCAAAGAAATGAATCCACCTCATATATATATCATATATGAGTACTAAGAATTGCAAATATTTTCTATACTATGGTCATGTAAGTTAAAGTGCTTGCCATTTTTTCTTACTTTTCTTTGTCTGTGTGTGTGTGTACACACACACACGCATGCACGTACGTACGCACACACGCATATATATATATATATATATATATATATATATATATATATATATATATATATATATATATATATATATATATATATATACTTTAGCAAATTTATGTGTGTGATGTCCTTATATTTTGCACACTTTAAATTTTAAAACATCAACTTTAATATAGACAGTTTTCCAGACAAAGAGAAAAAATAATGATAAAATAAAGATAGAATTAAGTTAAAAATTGTTCATGGAGCTGGTGATTATATTGTAATCTCAAGTATTTTTGCATGAACTTTGTGATTTTTTATTTTAAATATTGTAAATACATATATGCAAATCTAAATATTTTTTATTAGAAAATTATTTAATTCACATTGTTATGTAATTAACCTTACTTAACCCTTATGAATTATCCAGATTTTTTGAAATTTTATGTTCTAGTTTATCAAAAAACTAATCCCTTTCCAATATTTTCATGTATTTTTATCAACAATGTTGTAATTTCATGTATTTTTATCACCATGATGCATAACAGTAATTATGTTTAAAAAAAGTACATATGCCCAAATTCAATTTCCCTAACAAGGAATGATTATAGTTTAACATTTTACAGAAATACCAATTAACATATACAGAAAAACAAACTTTTTAGAATAAACTGTAGTAGATTAAAAGCATAATCAAAATAAAGACAGCTAATAAACTAAGCGGATACAGGCTAAACATAATTAAGCCTAAAATTCTCTTTTTGTTGTATGAAAGAATGTCACAATCTTTTCACTTGATGCTTCTTTCACTTGACGCTTCTTTCACTTGGAAATCACTTTGCTTTTGATATCTAAAACAATTTTAAAAAATCAAGTAAATTATCTTTTTTTCAAAATCTATATTGAGTATTTTGCTAAAGCATGAATAAGCCACAGTATCAAATGCATCTAAGGCATCACAAAATCACCTCAAGTTTTCATAAAGAACTGTTTGTTAATTTCATCAATCTTTTACATTGGTCAAACTCATCTGGTTTTTGTCTGACAAAGGAATTTCTTTTGAGGAAGATTCCCCATCTTTCTTGTCCTTATCTTATTGCTAATTTATTCCGCTAGATTAGTTGTTCCTGTATATATGAAGTTCAGGTATAATGCATACTTTCATAAATTCAGTTTAATCATCTTCTGGCAGAAGTGGTTGGTTCTAAAGTTATAAAATTCTTTAAGTGATGAGACAGAATTACATCCTCGTTTCCAAGCATGATTTTGCTGCCTAATGGATCCGAAAGTTTGTTTATCTCCCGTAGAAAAGAGCCAATCTATACC
>NC_088932.1:46252500-46432500 GCF_038396675.1 Hydra vulgaris
CCTACAAAATCTGAAATAAAAATTTTTTTTTTGAAATTTTACCATATGCTATACCAGTGTACCATTTAACCATTAAAACATCATAGATCTGCCCCCTTTAAAATCTTTTTTCTTAAATGTGCCACCTAAAGGGTTTTATTTTTTACTTGTTTTTTTACCTAAAGGTTTCTCAAATAAAGTCAATATTTTTGGGTTATCCCAAAATCAAACCTAAATAGTGAATTTATGACTTATGTTTACTTGGAAATCAATTTAAATGAAATTTACTTGAAAATCAATTTAATTTTTTTCAATAAATATAATTTAACTCCAAAATTTTTATAATCCAAAATTACATAATGTATTTTTATAATACGAAATTACATTAAACAAATTTGACTTAAACTAAATAATACAATGTATAATAGCATAGAATTAAGAAAAACAAATCAAAACATTATTTTCGTTCAAAAAGAAAATTGACTAACTGTTTACAAAGTCTCAAAATTTTAAAATTGAATAGAGCATCTTCTAATGTACTGTGAATCAAAAGTGAGATTTCTTAGCCATATTTCTCGAAAAAGTGAATCATTTTATATAAAAAACTAATATTTTTCTATTAGAAACGGTTTATTGTATTAAAAATTTAATCTGCAGGAAAAATTATATTAGGAAAAACTTTGGATTTTTTCAAAAACTTGCTTGCACCCAAGCAATGTTATTTATATTAATATAATTTTAAACTGCACAATGGTTTTTAGCACGCGTGAGATCCCAGACACCTCCTGTGATGGTAAAAGCGCTGAAAAATCGGCAAGTTAATTAATAAATAAATGCAAAATTAGAATTTTCATTTGACTTTTGTGACCGAGTAATTCAACTTCAAAACAAAATTGAATCAAACTCGTCTTCTCTTTGTTGAATTATGAAAAGACCTAAACTTAAAATTCAGCTATAATATTGAAGGATTTATTTATGGTTTCGATGCAATCTAAATGTTTATGGAGTAAATATTTTTAAAAAGTAACAACTTCAAAAAAGTTGGTACAAAGTCCAACTTACAGTTTTTACATCGAAAGACGCAATAACAAGAAACGTGAACGTGTTAAATTGACGTTAAATTGAATCAATAAATGTAATCATTTAAGCAGCTATAAACAGTCAATTTTTTAACAACAAAATCAATATTATACTAGTGTTTAATGATTTATAACTTTAAGGAGGTTGTTTTTTTGATTTAATTAATGCGTTTGGCATTATAAAAAATTAAACTAAAATTTCGTGGAAAAAACTTTTTCAATGATGATCCTATCCTCCTTTTTTAAATTTGAAGAATAAACCATCTCTCAGTTTTCATGCAAATTTAAAACTTCAGACACCGTTATGTTTTAATATTATATAATGAAATAAATAAAATTTCGTAACAATAATTACAAATTCTTTATTAAAAAACAACAGTCTAGGAAAAAAATTTACTAAGCAATATTTATTTTGGGCAGGGAAGAAATATCGTATGCCCCGGGAAGTGTATTTTTGAATAAGCTTTCCGATGAGAAAGTTTGCCCCGTTACATATATTCTGGGGTAATAAAAAAATGGGGTGGGGGCATTTGTCACGGGACACGTTTTTATTAAGTGTTAATAATAAAAACGATGACTATCAAAATTCGTTCTTTTCAATGCACAAAATACAGTCTTTATACTTTTTTCTATGATTCATAATGGCGTTCTTTAGATTATCGTTTATATTGATAAAACACGGTTCTTCCATTTCTTTGCTTTTTTCAACACTTCCTCCTAACGCTATTAAAGCATCAAAAAGTAGACGATTAGGCTTTTTTTGAAAACCAGAATTATTGACATCAATAGTATTTAATGGAAGTAATTTATTTTTCTCACATTGATTTAGAAACTCTTCATCATTGTTTAACTCGTCGTATGTAGGTAAATGACTCTAAATAACAAAAAAATTAACCATTAGTATGAAGTTTAATAAAAATTAATAAAAAGAAAAATCGTAAATGTTGTTGTCATTAAGAGCACATTTCATAAATTTTAATTTTTACTTCGGACGAATTAAAATTTCGTGGATAAAACTTCTCCAATCATTATCCTATTCCCCCTCCATCCATTTTTTAATTTGAAAAATATAAACCTTTTTTGAACTAAAGGACCTCTTAAGTATTATAAATGTTTCTCCAAACCTATAAAAAACATGTAGGATTTTTATAAGTATATATTTTTTTATGCCTTTGAATGCAATCAAACAAAATTTACGAGTGACGATGTTTTTTACTTCTCAGAAGCTGAGATTTACCAGGAACGCTAGTCTTCACACTTGTCATTTGGTGAGTTATTCTTTTTTTACAAAGATTTCCATTAACAAAAATTTTGATCGTTGTGCAGGTAATAAGTATTCCCAATATCCAACGTTATATTCTCAGCTTTGGTATCGATCTCAGTGAATTATAGAACGTTAAAATATTTTATAAAACGTTAAAAAAAAACTTGACACCTTTGTATCAAAAATATTTATTTGTTACAAACGAAGTGTAATCGGAGTGGAAAACTGTTTTTTCAGTCTTAAAATTGTGTACTAGAAAAGAATGCTCACACTTTTTTAAACGAAAAAGACTCTTGAATCCTAAGAAAACCATAGTGAATATAAAATGACAATTAAAACTCCGACTCAACAAACAACATAATCACACCCATCTCCAAAACACCTCTATGTTGGTGTGTTATAAAATCTAAAAATAATCATCGCAATTAAAATTTCACATATATAAGTTTAACTACAATTGTTACAGAAAGTTTTGAGATGAAGTGGGATAAACTGTGGAAACAAACTCCCTAACACTGCGGAAAAACATTCCCTATTTCGAAAAATATTTTTCAGAGCCTCTTCAAATCCCTTTCACTGCAAAAATGTATTTGTTTCTAAAAAAAAAAACACTTAACTCTTATGAATTAAAAAATAAACACATGTGGTGTTTGCATAACCATAGGCTAAAAAACAGGTAAACAAATATGCGTTGTATTCATACCTTAAAAAACAGGTAAACAAATATGCGGTGTATCCGTATCCTAAAAAACATTTGTATTCCATAAAAAAGATTTTAAAACATTTAGAAAACAAAGATTTAGAACAAAAGTTCAAATCAAGTACTAAATAACCTAGTTTAAAAAAAATCTGTTTTTACCACGTCTAAATTTAAAGATTTTGCACGTTTGTTTTGCTCTATAAAAACAATTGCCCCATGATTTAACACTTCCTATATAATAGATCAAAAACTCTTTACTTTTTTGCAGGATTTGAAGGACCATATAAACAATAACAACAACACTAAAAAACCATTTCCACCTTAAATATTGGTTAAAAAACCATTTCCACCTAAAAATCAACTGTATTGACGACTAGTGAATTAAAAACGTTACTTTTAATTGATCAAGTAAATATTTCAATTTATCAGATGAATTTTTCAATTTTTAATTCTTATCCATTTAAAATTGTAAATAAAAAGTCACAAGATAAAAAAAAAAAGTTAACGCAATTTAAGAAACTTGCGATAGCAAGTTTCCTGTTGCAATGTCTAATTTGACTCCTTTAATTAAACTCTTTCGCTTTCAGATCAGGTGCAAACGCAAATTGTAAATGTTGTTATACCTAGCACCCTCTTGAACCTATCTCATTATTGTAAGGTTGCTTATCTTTAATTACTCTTATTCTGATATGATTACTGCTATAAAAGATCTATCATATATAGGACTTCTACTAATTCATACAATTTGTGATTTTTTAAGTTAACTGCTCTTGTATCGTCATCTCTTTTTTTTTCCATCTTGTAACTCTTAAATTTAAATTAACTAGCTTGCATCATGCATGCATGCAACCTGTTTGGAAATAATTTTTTTTAAAAAAATCCATACTTATTAAAATAAAGCAATACTCCTATCACATCGTCCCATTTTCCAAGCAACCATTTTACCATATTTTTCAGTTGTACCAAAACTTTCAGCCAGACATAAGCCTTCAATAAAATTAAAGATATTTTTTCAGAGTATGTAAAACTCATCTTTATGCACAGTTAAGATTTCTAAAAGTTTATTTTAGGAAACATTTTTCTTTTTATATTTTAAATTAAACATTTATTATTCCCACACTTGTGTGTTTTGGATGGGTTTCTATGTTATTTTCTTATTTAAACATGACACTATAAGTTTCCTGACATTTTTGTACATTCAAACATGACATGTGTTTTCTAGATTAGGACTATTAGGATATCTTTCTATTTATTCTTTAGCTAATAAACCAGCATCTCTCGATATTTCAACTTATAAACCAGCATCTCTCGATGTTTCAACTAATAAACCAGCATCTCTCGATATTTTACCACTCAATTTTTTTTTGCTTCTTTCAGGCTTTACAAATTATGATTTAATGTAAAAATGAAAAAAATTGAAAAAAAAAAAAGCATGAGTGGTATAGAGGCATTAAAATAGAGGGTAGCTCATAGGCAAGTCATTAAAGTCAAGTTGTTGGAGGGCAAAATTTAAAAAAGTAAAAAGTAAAAAATATTTGCCAATAACATGGGTAAATAAAATATAAATATTTTTTACTTTTTACTTTTTAAAAATATCTTTGTTAAACACTTAAAAATGGTTAACGCAACGATGTTAATGGCAAGAAAACTTCTAATAATATTTATAAATGTTTAAAATAATAAGCATATATTAAATAAGAATAAAATATTTTAGCTATGCCTCTGGATTATGACAGAAAAATACTGGAAATCATCCCTAGCAAACGAGGATTAAATTGTTTATAAAAAGTGGATATAATCATCCCTAGGTAAAGTACTTTACCTCCTTCACTATGTGAATAATCCTTTGTATAGCTGCATGCTCTATTATATGCTTCATATCAGAGTACTCCTCTAAAATATTCCGTAAATCACATGCATCCAAAGTGAACATCTCACAGGTTGTAATGGCTACAGCAGTTACTAAGCGGCGTGTATTGGTAAGCAAGCTGATTTCTAAAAAATAAAAAGTGTATTGTACAACATGTTGAAAATAATTATAAATATTTATTAGAAGTAATTATTGAAAAAAATAATATCTACTCTTATGTGCTTAAACATAAAAGGGAACATTTATTAATTTTCAGGAGGTCTAATAAGGATAAGACCTTATCCTTATTAGACCCCCCCCCCCCCAACATTTACTCCCCCTCTCCCTTGTATTAACCAGGTGAGAATAGTCTTTTTAACTAGTTTTAGTCTTATCCAAATTATTCTTCAAAATATTGTTCCCCCCCCCCCATTATTTACTGAAAAGACTTTAAAAATCTTAGATAACACTTTGACCTCTCAAACTATACTACAATGGCTTCACTCTATTATTAATTCCTTTATATAAAGGTTTGAGATTTTTAAATCATTTTTTTCTAACTGCAGTATTAAAGTTATTCTCAAAGGCCTCCACTCTTCTATATTTAGTCCAAGATTTTTGGAGTCTTTGGAAATCAGAAGATAATAAGCACCAACACGAGATCCAACGAAGTCCAATGTAAACTAATCTCATTAAAAGCGTACATTTTTTCTTAATGCCACAAATATTTGTAAAAGATAGATTAAAACTATTTGGTGGTTATAATTTGTGTTTAATATTGTACTATAATCATGAATTAAGTTATTAGAGAGAATTTAAATCAAACATAATACTTAAAACCCTAAGCAATAAGTTGTGCAGTGGTCTACTTGTTAATCAAACTAAAGTCACAACAAGGAGCTTTTTAGAGGCCATCAATATATTATGTACAGGGTGATGGGGGTGGGAGGGTCCAAATCTACAGATTTAGACACCCCCTCCTCCCCTGTTGCAACTCACACATTTTTATACTCCCGTATGTATGTATGCTTGGAGGACTTACCCCCCTCCTCCATGGTGATCTTACCTTTCCCCTCCTCCCCCCTCCAATATAAGTTTCATATGCTTGGTAGTCTAACCTTCCCCCCCCCCCTTCCAATTTCATTCATGCACACGAACGTGATCACTTTTTTTTTTGGGCTGTTCAACCTTCATAACCTTAACAAGTCATGAATGTGAGCAGCATTCACCTTTTATAAATGGGCAAGTGAACATGAACTCCCATCTCAAATTTTTGTGTTTGCATACATACATTTGTTGGACCCTCCCCTCCCCCCCTTTGATATTTTACAACTGTTAATAAATTCCATCTTTCTGGAAACTACTATATAGTTGATGGAAACTTTCTACAAGCCAAACTCAAACCATTGAAATGAGTTTAACAGCTGTACCTTCATTTGGAGATAACAGAAAGAGTTGCATCCCACTTCTCATGAGACACAAACAAAATCTCATGAGATTAATAATTCTAAGTAGGAAATAATGTAATGTTATATATACACCAATCAATCAAAGAATGCTAGACTTTGTAAAAGGAAATTTTTTGTTTAACCCTGAATATTACCTTCCATTCTTGCAAAAAAAGATATTTTTATTTTGAAAAATATTGTAAACTAAAGAATGGTAAAACAAATAAAACTTTTTAATATTTTAGCATACTTTTATATTCCACAATGAATGCATGTAATTAATAATACTCTATAGTGTTTTCATTTCTATTTGTACAATTATCATGTTTAATTTAATAAATTAGTTTCTACTACTAAAGCATTAATCTAAAAATAAAATAAATTTAATGCAAAAAGAGAATTATAAATGTCTTATACAAAAAATGTTTTTATATAAAAAAGATGCCTTTTTTATATAAAAAGAAATACTTTAACAAAGACAAATTTGAAATGGATCAAGACATTGTAACTATAGTAAAATAAAAATTTAGAACAAATAATCAAAACATTTAACCTCATTTTAAACATCAAAAAGTCTCTTATATTTCCTTTAAATAACTTAAAATGACTTGCCAAAGAAATTTCTACAGCTAATTTTTGGAAGTTTGTTTCAGATTATAGGCCTTATCCTATTTTCAAGTTATACTTTCCTCAATACCTTTTATATATTCTATGAACAAACTCTCCTACTTTTTCTGATCACTCCATTTCTGTCAAGAAGTTGTAGACTGATGATTCCAATACTAATTTAATAAATTGTGCAAGTAATAAGGTTTCCAATTTAGTTGGTTTTGAAAACTTAGTACATTTCATAATTACTTTAGTTGGCCCAAAAGTTTACTAACATCTCCATGTAACTAATTTGCAATGGATAACTCCATTATTTTGTTCATTATTTCTTGAAATGTAAAAAAGTTTTTTTGAAAACTTAGGTTTAAACAAGCTAGTAGAACATTTTTCTTCAAACAAAGTAATAACACAGGTGTTCATTTTTTTATTCACCCACTTACTTAGTGTTTACCTAACTTTTTATTCAAACAAAGTAATAACACAGGTGTTCATCTTTTTATTCACCCACTTACATAGTGTTTACCTAATTTTTTATTCAAACAAAGCTCGCAACTTGTTGCAATGATTGATCAATAATTTTTGGCTATTATTGTTTTTAGTATCTTTTTTTATTTAAAACTTTAAAGGAAATTAAAATAAAAAAACAAAAAATTTAATTTAATAAATATTTTAAATATTGTTACTTTTACTATTTATATTTACTTTAAATGCTATAAACTTTAAATTTACAAAAACACTAACATTGTAGCTATACCTACATATTGTAGCTTTAAAATAATTTTAGTTTAACAGACTTAGTTAGACTAGTTTAAATTTTCTATGAAGTTCAATTAAGTTATTGTTATGTTAACACTACTTTATGTGATTTATATGATTTACTTTTTCCTGATTATAACTTCCCTTTCCCTAACAATGATTTGTTTAAGAGTACCCAACCTGTCGACAGTTTCAAAATAAACATTATGCATGCTTAAAACATTTATAATTTCTTTTTTTATATTTAATTACCTTAGCTCAGGATTATTTAAAATAAAATCTTATAAGACTAATTATCCTGGTCACACTGACTAAATTCAAATGTTAAACTACCAATCGCTACGCTTTAACTACAAATTAATACATTTTGAAGAAATTCATATAGGGTCATTCCATGCCAACTGGACCAAGGTCCAAAATGGACCCCCTCAAGTTTTAGATAAATGTTATAAACTTTAAATTTACAAAAACACTAACATATTGTAGCTATACCTACATGTTGTAAATTTAAAATAAGTTTCACAGACTTTTTTTTTAAATAATTCACCTCCCCAAAGCCAAGAAGACCACTACAGATGAGGAGGCTACTTGTGGTTATCACCCTCTCTCAACTCTATAACTCCGAAACACGAACCTTGACGAACAAGGCCGCTGCGCGGAGAAACAAGTTGAGCGCGGTACTACCAGGGACGTGGTGGGAATCGAACTCGGAACCTCTCGCTTATGAAGCGAGCACTCTACCACTACACCACTACCGCATATACTTAGTTAGACTAGTTTGAATTTTGATTAAATAGAGCCCCCAACACCATGGCAAGCACTCTTTCCATGTGATGTAGCAAAAAATGCCAATCTGCAGATACTTTATGATCTAGTCCATGGTGACATAAGTTAGATATGTTTTTATAATTTTTTGTATTGTGAACATGCACCATCACTAAAATAAATGCAATGGTTAAAGGCAACAACTCTTTTATTTTATTACTTCATAAATGAAACAATGAACTGAGATTGTATTGTGTTGCAAATGATCTGAAATGTTACAAACACTTTTACATTTTATGTAAAATATGATTACTTGGTAATGATTAAATATGATTACTTGGTAATTGATTTTTGGCTATATAATGGTGGTCTCTTAATTGGTGTATTTGTTGACAAGCTATTTCAATAAAATCATACATAGGAAAAGTGACTGGAACTATATCATATTTTTTGTTGGCTTTTTGCCACTGATTAAAGGTAATATCTTCCATGCCATGTCCATCAAACAAAGCAATAAAATACTCCTTTAGTGTGTTGGTATCTGGGCAAATGTGCAGCATGCAGTCTTGATTTGTTTAGTCACAAACAACTAATGTAAAGAGGTCTTTATAGTCTGAAATATCTGGTATTTGTAATGCTAAAAGTTTTGCATTTTGGTGGTACTCAAAACACATACTTAATGGAGACCTGAAGCACCTCTAATAGGAATAAAGCAATTTGGTCTAAGTTTTTTGGCGTAAATCATTTAAAAGATTTATTGTTTATATTGATTGTTTATTACATAATAATATTATTTATCAACTTGTGCACTATGTTGACAAGTCAAATAAATCTTAAACTTGGTATAAGTTATAATCTAAATTTGAAAATGATAATCAAATAAATCAAATTAATGAGGAAGGTGGAATCGTTAATGTATTGAAAAAATATTATAAAATTTATATTCATGATATTAAATATCAAGTAAATTAGACTAAAAGTCTTTCATTTCAGTTTTACCTAATGAGCTAACTATACTAACTAATAAGTTTTATATAAAAACATTAAAAACTAAATTTCAGTTTTTATATGTGTATGTTTAGTGGTGTGTTTGGGTATAACGGCACTTCATACATCAGACATAAAACCAAACGCGCCATGTGGGGAGAAGTGTTCGATTACAATTTTTTTCAAAGTTCTGGGAAAAAATGTGAATGTTAAAAAGTAAATAGATGGGGGAGGAGGGGAAGGGGCAGGAAAGAGCTAGGGCTATTTAAAAATTGAGTTTTATTCAGGCTTTAGTAAAGACTTATTTCTAGTACTGATTATGAAATACTTTTAAATTCATACATACTTTGTATTACAATATACAATACAAACTTAAGTACAACAATAACTTTATTTTTATTGTTTTTAATACATTTTGGGCAATTTTCATTGTTCTGATTTTGTAACTTCCCCATGAGCACCCACTATTTTTTTTTCTGAAATCACTGTAATAAAGTCTTCTAAATTAGAAGAAAAAAAAAATCTTATTAAAACCAGTGTTGATCTTAGGTTACCGGTAGATTGAAGTGGAGGCACATTTTCCTAAGTTTTAGCCACAGCCATTTTTAGAGGTCTATAATTTTTTACTGAATTGTATCTTATCAGTAAATTTCTAAAAATTTAGAAGCCTACTATATATAGAAACTAAAAAAATATTTCTTTTCACTTCTTAAACTGCAGGTTTTGTATATTGACTCATCAAAAACAAACTTTTTATACTTGCAAACAATTTTTTCGTTTTTTTAGGTAACCATTATGGAAAAAATGTGACATTCAAGAATTCTATGTCAAAGTTTTATTAAAGTAAGTGTAAAGTTGTATACAATAAAAAAAACTAGAAGGTTTTCTGAAATTTTGTTATTAAAATATAGAGCTTCAAAGTATGAACAAATCATGATTTTGCTACTGAAGTTTTTATTTTTGGAAAAATCAGAAATTTCAAACGAACATATCTCATGAACCACAAAAGATTTTATGCTGAAATTTTCAGGAATTTCTTTTCTCATTGGTATTACCAAACCCACTAAGTTTTATCAAAATTTGAGGGGGTCCATGTTGGACCTTGGTCCAGTTGGCATGGAATGACCCTATAATAATCACAAAATATTTACTTTGTATAAAGTATAATAATTTAATACTGCAAGCTGCTAAATGTTATATGCTTAACTCCAGCTGCTAAATGTTATGTTTATCTCCATATACTCTGCTAAATTGTCAGCTAAGACATTATACCTCGTAAGTCAAAAACATTTATTTTTTTTTCAATGTGGAGATGTATTTCTGACAAAATACTGATAACTGATTTACATGATATTGCATCTACATTTATATTCTCTTTAAAAATTATGAGCCTATATGCAATATTACTATTAAAATATTTCATGCTTTTTCTGTAAATTTTGATGTATACATTTCAAAATAATTTTTTTTCACTTACATGGTATTACATCTTGAAATATAATGTTTAACTCTTGCTAAATGTTATATGTTTAATTCTGTTAACTCTGCTTAACTCTGGTTTGTTACTAAAATTTTAAAAATTCAATGACATAAATTTAATTTCAAAATCATAATAATTTAAATAAGTTTTTTTGATTGAATTTGTGAAAAAATGTTTAGAGATAATTTTTTTAAAATGTTTTTTAAATTTGAACTGTAGCTGAGTGTTACGGTTGACCTTTAATACTACCAGTGCTTCTTTAATATTAGCAGTGGTTTTTCAATATGACCAATGCTTTTTTAACATTATCAGATTTTTTAAATATTACCAGTGCTTCTTCAATACTACCAGTACTTCTTTAATATATCAGTGCTTTTTTAATATTACCAGTACTTCTTCAATACTACCAGTGCTTTATTTTGTGTCATCAAAAAACTTCCATTAGTTATTCAGCAGTGTATACTTTTGTGTATATTGTAATAATAATGCAACAAGTCACTTAAGGATTTTTTTAAATGCACTTGTGATGCATTTGACTAAATGTTTAAAAAGTTACATTTCATTTCTTTTTAGCTGTAACTTCACAACTATTTTTTTTTTAGCTTTGATTCAACTAACTTAATTTGGACTTTTTCAAAATTGATTTATTAACTATTTTTATTGTTGTATTGAAGTCTAATGATTCATTAGCACCTTAATTTTGTAAAAAAAAGAAGAATAATGCATTTTATATATTTAAATCCATTTTCATTTGACTTAGGGAACAAATTCTTCTCTCTCCTTTATGTCTTCTTTCTACTTCTAGTACTGTTTAGTTTTGTTACCTATTAAACTAGATTTTAGTTTTTTCTCAATAAAAATATTGTTTATACTACATTTGAAAATTAACTAAAATAAATCTAAACTAATAAAGACATCAAAAAAAAAAAAAAAGAAAAAGAAAAAAAAAGGCAGTTAATAACTCCAAACATTTATTATGAAAACTTTTTAGCTAAGTAGAACTTAAATTCTAAAAAAACTATTTATTGAAAAATCCGACTTGAAATGTTTTTAATAATTAAGAGCTTATTATGCCAATGAAATTTTGTCCAATTATTAGCATTATAGATACAATAGCTTGTAGTATTTTTATTTTCAAACAATTTTGATTTTTTTCTGACTTCTAATACAACTCTAATTAAAATTAGTGGCCTCATCACTGTCACCATTTTTCAAATAACCTTTTTTTTTCTTCAAACAAAAAAATTAAAAATAGTCTGATCTAAATTTTTACCTCCAAAATGATCTCCAGCATTAAGATTTTCTATAAATTTACCAGTTATAGTAATTTCAACACTTCCCTTTCGTATAAAAAACATTTCGGTTGCAGCAGTACCTTCACTGTAAATAACATCTCCGCTTAAGTACACGTCAAATGATAATTTACGAAGGACAGCAGATATGAACTCAGGTGAACCAACTTTAAAAAACGATACATTTTTTACAAAATCTCTGCAAGTATAACTTATGATCTCCTAAAATTTAAAATAAAGTAGATATAAAATAAAGGCTAAAAATAATCAAAAAAAGGCTAAAAATAAACAAAAAAAGAAGTCCATGTCAAAAAGTGAATAAACTTTATGGTCTATTTTATAGACTATAAAATTTGAAAAAACTCAATTTTTGAAAATAAATGCCCATAATGTCAATATTTGATAAATTTGTATGGAAAGTTTTTCTAATTTTATATCATAATTTTTAATAAACCTATTGATAATTCCTAAGTTGTATAATAATATTATTGTTAGTGTGATACATACTTATTTTTTAACAGCATTATTAAACAGGCTTGGGTATGCTTCTCCAAAAAAAATTTAGGAGGCTCAAAAAAAAAGGTCTTAGCTTACAAAACCATGTGGGTTCTTGTATGCCTTGTAAGCAAGAGAAAAATTTTCTTCTGTTCTTATACATAGATAATTATTTTGCAGCACAATAATGTAATTAAATGATTTTTATGCATTAAACAAGTACCTTCAAGAATTGCGGTAAATTTGTGTTCAAAAACATGCGTTATTTAGAGTAAAACTAAACAATATACTTATCATATATTTGTTTTTTTTATATTTTCATATACTTATTTTTTTTTTTTATATCTTCATCCACTTTATTTAAAAAAAAAATTAAACATGCTAATCGTCTTTGGTCAATTAAAAAAAAGTTAGCTGTGGTAAAAAAAAAGGTAAATTTAATTACATGGTGTTTGATCATATTATACGTTTTTGAGATTTACAGTGCATTTCATAATTCACAGTTACTTTCAGGAATCTATGTTCATAAATTCATATTCATAAATTGCTGCATTTATGTCTAAATTTGGGCAATACTTTTTTTTTAATTTATTTATTTACAATATACATTTTTTAATTAATTTATTGATTGATTTTTTTTTTATTCAATTATTTCGAGATGGCCTCTGTATGGTATTATGAGAGTGACAAGTCTGTTTCACCCATAAGAGTAGTGAAGGCCAAATTATGTGAATGGTTAGACTGTGAACCACCTCGTGCAGAATATATTAAATTGTGGTCAGAAAAATTATTCCAAACTGGATCCATTCTTAACAAACATCATCCTGGTTGTCCAAATAAATGTGGTGACAAATACAACACAGTGCAGCAATCAGTTCAAGAAAATCCCAAGGCATCATTAAGGTAGGTCTCCTTTTAGTTTTATTTATTGAATCAATACAATATTCTTTATTAAACTATTACTTTCATTATTTTATTTTCCAGTCAAAGATCAGAGGAGCTCGACATGTCCTGAACAACTTTGTGGCAAACACTGAGAGATCTGGGCTACAGAAGTTGGAATCCAGTCAAAGTGCAATTCTTAAGTGAAGCTGATTATGAAACACAAATAACTTCTTGTCAGATATATTGAATAAGTATGATAATGCCAGACGATGGGACAATATTTTTTTCAGTGATGAGTGTGCTTTTTATGCAGAAGGTAAAGGGTCACAAACCTGCATGTAAAGGAAGACAAACCCACATTTTTATGAACAAATTGTCCAGCATCCACCAACAGTTATGGCATGGGTAGCAATGTCTGCAAAGTACATGATCAGGCTCTTTCTCATGGAGGGTTCCATAACAGCTGATTCTTATATTCAGCTTTTGCAGCCACAGTTTTTGCCAGCTCTAAATAAAAAACGCATTTTGCTTTCTTCACATTTACAGCAGGATGGAGCACCTGCTCACACTGTCCTAAAAACGAGGAAATTTTTGAATCAAAATTTTGTAGATCGCTGGGTAGATAAATTTGGACCGACCTCCTGGCCTTTCCTCCCAGATCTTTCCTCCTGCGACAATGCTCTGTTGGGGATGTTGAAACCGAAAACCGTGAGGGAGAAGGTAAAAACCAAAGAAGAATTAAAAACAGTGATTCAATAAGCATTTGCTGACGTGCCTGTATCTGTGTTGCATTCCATTAATAACTGCACTCTCCACAGACTCCATCTGTGTATTGAAAAGAGTGATTGCAAATTGATCCATTTGATGTATAACATTGTACTGTACTCAACAATTATATATTACATGTATTCCTGAAAGTGATTGTGAATTATGAAATGCACTGTACATAAACGTACATATTTGTTTTGATGCTACATGTGATTTACATATAGCTAATAATTAAAATAAGATTTAGTAAATAATACAATGAACTAATGTATGTTATGTAATTTAATAACTCATAATTTTTTCTAATTTGAGTAGTCTTCACAAGAAAGACACAAATAAAAAAGATACAGACTAATCCTAGAAAGCTACTGTTTCTTCTTAAGTAACCAGCTGCCCACAAACCAGTTCCCTAGCATCGAAAATGCTTAGATATAAACAGTTTATAAAATCACCTAGGTTTTTAAAGCTTAAATCTACTAAGCCTTGTGTAGCTTGTTCTTAAATGTTTCCAGCCAAAGATCTTATTTCCAAAAGCAGATCATGTATCACAGATGTGCTTCTTTTGTAACAGATGTGTGAAACAAGGCTGGTTACAGAGAACTTCTTATTTCTGGAGCCCCTGTTAGTTAACAAATAATGTAATTTTTAGTTGTAAATAAATAAATCAAAAAACAAATAAATAATTAAGCACCAACATAAATAAAAAACAACTTATATCTAGGTAATAAATAAACTTGAAGAGATCATTAGGTTTGATTATAAAGAGCGACAGATTGGATCATCTATGTACAACATTGAACGGAAAGGCAATAGTGTTTGGTAAGAGGTCAACAGAGACGTTTAAGAAGGAGATTATAAAAAGCTCTGTATACTAGTTGTCTTCTATTTACGAGTAGTTATACCAAGATTTCATTTTCAATAAACTGAAAAATGCTGAAAAAAATCAATAATTTTTGTTTCAAAAGAAAAATTCATTTTTAAGTTTTCTTATATTTACATATTATTAATTTGTAATTACTTATTAATAATTAGTTCTAAAGGCATGATGCTCAATACTTGCTGAACCTGAGAATGATTGAGATGGTAGCCAATATAATGAAGAAAACAAGAAAATAGTAAAGTTGGAGGCATTCTTTATTTCTATATGCGATGGGCCCTGGTTCTTAAAATCCTATATGGCATGGTGGACAAGTTGGCTAAAAAGGACAAGCAGCCTTTAAATCATTGTTTAAAATAAGGAAACACTACCTTAAACAAAGACAGGCTTTTCATGTCACCATGCAGCACTATGTTTTTTATTTAACAAAAACGTTAGTTATGCTGATCCTTACTTGATATTTAAGTTGAGGTACAGAAAATGGTGGTATATGGGAAAACCGTTATTAGCAGGTCAAAGGAGCTTACCGAACTTGTAGGTTCCCAGAGATGGATCCGGTATAAGGTAGTTGAGATTCTAGCTGAAGATGAGGAAAAGCGATGCCAGTCAGACATTTAATATAAAAGGTTTTTTTGAACCTTTGAAAATTCGAATGTTGATTGAATGTGTAAATGATTATTTGAATTTGCTGGAGGCTACAGGTCATACAGCATGAAACAAAACCTTATGCTGGTCACTATTAAGAATCTTAAAAAAGAACTTGAAAAAGAAGCAGCATTAAATGTTTAAATTTTTTAACTGGGAGTGTATATTATTAAAAGAGTTCCTACAATTCATTATTTTTTTCCTTAAAAATACACTTTTTTTAAAAAAATGAAGTTTTACATATAAATCCCTTTTACACAAATAAAAAATATGTTTTTAATATTTTTAGTCTGGGTGGACTATAGAGAATGGAAAAAATGCATGTTTTTTTTCTTTGGTACACCCTAGTATATATATATATATATATATATATATATATATATATATATATATATATATATATATATATATATATATATATATATATATATATATATATATATATATATATATATATATATACATATATATATATATATATATATATATGCATATATATATATTATATATATATATATAGTATATATACATATATATATATATATATATATATATATATATATATATATATATATATGCATATATATATATATATGCATATATATGCATATATATATATATAGTATATATATATATAGTATATATATATATATATATATATATATATATATATATATATATATATATATATATATATATATATATATATATATATATATATATATATATAATGTTAGTGTATTCTACAAGTAGAGTGGTCAATGTGCTTAAAGAACAAAGCAATAGCAAATTAAATTAATAAAAACACTTATCTTGTTTTTATTCTTCAACAGCTTGTTTCTCCATTAGTAGGTTGAACCTACTAATGGAGAAACCTAACTGGCTTCCTGATGAACCTACTGATGGAGAAACAAGCTGTCAATAAAACTAATAAAATAAAAAAATAAAAACTAGATAAGTGTTTTTACTAATTTATATATATATATACCATTTAAAAAATATAAAAACCAATTAAATAATATAATAATGACGTCAGTTAAATTTTTGTCAAAATGGGTCCCCAAGTTTTTGTTTTAACCTTATCCCTGTCATCTCGATTTAGAACACCTTGCCCATACCAATCTCATATAGAACTTTTGCTTTGTTAATCTCCAGCAATTCTCTAATTTTTCTTATTCTGTATTTTGGAACAACTGCAAAGCTCTTAGGATTTAGCCAACCAAAGTTACCACGGCATGTTCTAGAATGTTCCATGGCTCCTGAACTTAACCATTTTTGATTTTTACAGGCTTTTTGGTGTTCTGCACTTTTTGAGTTTTGGACCAATAATAGGTATCTAAGGTAGTTTAACTAACTGCTTATCTAATTGTTTAGATGTAGTATTTTTTGAAACGTGGTTTAAATAGTTTTTGGTTGTTTTAACAAGATTACTTCTGTTATAGCCGTTTTCAAAAAATGTATTTATGAGGAAATCAATTTCTTGTGAGAGATATTTTTCCAAGCAAATTTATTTTGCTCTACATAAAAATCCTTTAAAGACGCCATTGGTTATGCTTGGGTTGATGTTGGAGTTTGGTTTTGTTTGAACATTTGTTATTGCATCCTCACAGTGAGCTAGAAACTCATAAAATCCATTTATTGTATTTGTAATACAAATATCTAAAAAATTAAGTAGTTTTCTTTTATTTTCAAGTTCAACAGTATATTTTATGGAGGGGTTTTGTTTTAAAGTTTGAAGAAACAATTCTTGCTTTTCTTTTGAATCGATGCGAGCATGGCTATCATCTACATATCTTTTGTAAGTTATTGGTTGGAATGAATTAACAAAGGCTATATCAAGAGTTCTTATTTCTATACTTTGCAAAAATGCTTCAGCTATGACTACCATCAACGATAAACCAATTGGACCTGAATTAGGTAAAATTCGGATTATATTTCATATAAAAAATAACATAAGCTTAATAAAAGTTCAATAAACTGGTGTATATTTATAAGAGTTAATTTAGTCATAGTTTTTAAACCGTCAAGATCATCGTTCAATATGTTAACAATAACAGGAATTGCTTCATCGATTGGTATGGATGGATGTAAATTAACTACATCGAATGAAACCTGAATTTCATTAGGGGCTACCTTCCATTCTTTAGCATCGTTGACAAAGTTTCTTGAATTAATTAGTCGAGTTATACTTTTGTTTAATGTTGGCTGAATAATTTTAACCAGATACTCAGATGTTCCATAAGGAGGTATGTTAATAGTGGAAACAACAGGTATTTTTTAACAGCGCATTGGGTAGTTTTTGTCCAGTTTGTGAGCTTTAGCCATTCCATAGATTCTAGGTGGAATGCAACCTGATGGATACATTTTAAAAGAAGTAGAATTGTCTAACTTACTCTGTTTTCTTAACTTACATAATATTTTATTTTTACTTTATTTTTACTTAATGTTATTTTTACTTGATTTTACTTTATTTTTACTTAATTTTACTTTATTTTTATTTAATTTACTTAATATTTTTTGAAATTTAGCAGTAAATGTGGGTGTTGGGTCATAATCAATAATTTTAATATTTTTTATTTGTTCTTCTAATTTATCTTTTGCTTCATTTTTGTATAATAAAGCAAAACCTGTTCCTTTGTCAAACATATATATCTTTAGATATGAATACTTTTTTAGGTTATGTAAAGAAAAGCGTCGCTGTTTTGTTAAATTATCTTTTATTTTTAATTTTAAAGATTTGGTTAGAATTTTCAAAAGAGAAAAGATGGAGATTGTAGAGCAAGATAACGATTGACGGACGACTTAGAGAATTGCAAATTATATGAATCAGGAAAGTAAGATGAAGGAAGTGAATTCCAAAGAGCTGATGTTCTAGGAAAAAAACTAGACAAATAAGCGTTTTTGGAGCACTTAGGAACAGTTACAGAAAAAGGATGAGACTTAATTGAATGACGAGTAACACAAGAATGAATTTTAGTAGATGGTACAAGAGACGCTAGCTCTTTAGAGCAGTGCCCATTATAGAATTTGTAGAAAAGAGAAAGATAAGCAACATTACAACGATGTGATAATGGTTGGAGGTTGGCTGCAAGAGCAGGTCCAACTATGTTTACAATGCGTTTTTGCACCTTGTCTAAAAGTGAAAGGGCATCATTGGAAGATCTGCCCCAGATATGGCAACAATATTCCATACAGGGCCGGATTTGAGATTTATAGAGATAGAGAATAGAATCTGAAGTAAGAAAGTGTCGAGCTTGATAAAGAGATGCAACCTTAGCAGATGCTAATTTTGCAACTGATTTGATATATGGTTTCCAAGAAAGATTGGAAGTAAGAGTTAATCCTAGAAGATGAAGAGTAGATGACTCATCGAGTACATCACCGTTCATAAATATAGGAATATCTACATTATTGAAAATAATTGAGTTTTATCTGTATTGCAGTTCACCAGCCACTGTGATCCCCATGCTGTAGCAGAAGTGAGATCCTTTTCAAGCTCAAATGCCCCCTCCAAGCAATCAGGAGAGTATTGGTTTCTTATCACGACAAGAATAAATGGTAGTATCATCAGTAAACAATGCCACCTTAGATGTGAGAATATCTGGAAGATTATTAATGTAAATTAAAAAGAGCATGAGGCAAAGGATAGAACCTTGAGGAACCCCTGAAGTTACAGAATAAGAAGAAGAGTGCTGTTCATCAAGAACAACTTTTATACTACAATTGGAAAGGAAGGATTCAAATTATCTTAAAGATGTTGCCAAATACACCATAGGAAAATCGAAATCCATATTGATGGTCAGAAAGTTATTAGATTCAAGATGAGAAATTAAGTGTTTGTTAATTAAAGATTCAAAAACCTTGCTTATGATAGGAAGAAGACTAATGGGATGGTAGTTAGACCAATCAGATCGCTCTCCAGAATTTTTGAAGATAGGGATAACAGATGCTGCTTTCCAGCAGGCTGGAAAACAAGACTCTGATAAGCACTTGTTGAATAGTTTTGAGAGTATAGACGACAGCTCTGGAGAACACTTCTGCAAGACAATAATAGTTATGTTGTCCGGGCCACAAGCTGTAGAAGAGTCTAGGCAAAATTAAATTGGACAAAATTAATAATATTCTTAGAAATAAATTAAATTTGCAACAGTGGAAAAATACCACTGATGTTATAAATTGGTTCTCCATAATCGAAAATAAAAATGACTGCACATTTGTTCAATTTGACATTAATGATTTTTACCCCTCAATAACCGCAAATATTTTAGATAAGACTATTGAATTTGCAAAAAGCCACACAGCTATTCCTGATGACACAATCCGTATAATAAAACATTGTAGAAAAACCTTACTTTATTTTAATAAGGAAACTTGGAAAAAGAAAAACATACATGACTGCTTTGATGTAACAATGGGCAGTTATGACGGAGCAGAAATTTGTGAATTTGTTGGACTATATATTTTAGATTTGTTAAGTAAAATAATCAATATAAAAGATTTAGGCCTTTATCGCGACAATGGTTTAATAGTAATGCGTAGAAAATCTGGTCCACAGCACGACAAAATTAGAAAAGATATTATAAAAATTTTTAAAAATATTGGCTTTCAAATCGAAATAAAAATAAATTTAAAAATTGTGAATTTTCTTGATGTCACATTTAACCTCTCTGAAAATTCATATAAGCCTTTCAAAAAACCAAACGATGAACTATTATATATTAACATTAACTCTAACCATCCACCCCAAGTTCTAAAACAAATCCCGATTTCAATTAATAACAGACTAAACCAAAACTCCTCAAATGAAAATGTATTCAATTCCTCTAAACGAATATTTGAAGATGCCCTGAAAAAAAGTGGTTTTGAAAATTTTGAACTAAAATTTGACCCTGAAAAAAAGAATACAAAAAAACAAAATAGAACTAGAAATGTAATTTGGTTCAACCCCCCATATAGCAAAAATGTTTCTACTAACATAGGAAAAGTGTTTTTAAAATTGGTCGATAAGCATTTCCCGCGATCTAATAAATTACATAAAATTTTTAATCAAAATACAATTAAAGTTAGCTACAGTTGCACAAAAAATATGGAAAGAACTATAAAAGGTCACAATAAGGTTTTGTTAAACAAAAAAGAAATCCTAAATGAAAAAACTACAGAAAATTGTAATTGTAAACAAAAAATCAATTGTCCAATGAGTGAAAGTTGTTTATCAAAAAATGTGGTATATAAATGTGTTGTTTCCTCTAAGAATGTACCTCATAAACAATATATTGGCATAACAGAGGGTGAATGGAAAAAACGTTTTGCCAATCATAAGCAATCTTTCAAGAATAAAAAGTATTCAAAAGACACCATGCTGTCAAAATATATATGGGAATTAAAAGAAAAAAATATTGATGATTTTATACTGAATTGGTCTATCCTTAAAACAGCGCCTGCATATAAGAATATTTCCAAAAAATGCATACTATGCCTACAAGAAAAATTTGAAATAATTACACATGCAAATCAAGAATGCTTATTAAACAAAAGATCGGAATTAATTTCTAAATGTAGGCACGAAAATAAGTTTCTCCTAAAAAACTATAAAAATAAATGAGTTCAAATAATATTAACATTAACTACCCTTTTTAAAAAAACATTTAAAAAAAATAGCATAAGTAATCATTTCTAAAGAATTCTTTTTATAATAGTGTCAGCAAATTCCACAAATGTGTGAAAATTTACAGTAGTTGAGACATTTGCAACTTCCTGCAATTTAATTTTTGGTATAAATTAAAGTTTTATTAATTTGATCATCCATTTCTGATGAATCTTTGTTGATGAAACACAGTGTTAAATGGAAAAAATTTTTGTTAAGTGATTTTCTATTACTAATATATATATATATATATATATACATACACACATATAACACTTATATATATATATATATATATATATATATATATATATATATATATATATATATATATATATATATATATATATATGTATATATATATATTAAAGTCACCAACAACAACTATATTAGCTTACATTACATTAAAGTCACAGACAACAACTATATTAACTTACATATATATATATATATATATATATATATATATATATATATATATATATATATATATATATATAAAATATATATATATATATATATATATATATATATATATATATATATATATATATATATATAAAAATTTATAAAAATTTTTTTTTCAGATTTGATTGCATAGTTGTTTATTTTGTGCCATTTGACATAGTAATTAACTGTGCAAAAAATCTTTCCAATCAGATAATGTTTAGGGGGTGCTCAATGACCATAAAGTTTTTCGAAAAATGTGAAAAACATGGAAAAAGTAACAAAGTTCCACAAATTTCTAAAACCCGGTTAATTAGATTTTTCAGATTTGATCAGTTTTAATTATCTCTAAATATTAAATTCTGAATACAAATTACAATCCACATCCACTTTAGACTGGTTTATTAGCAGAGAAATTAATGAAATAAAATACTGCAATACGACTAAAGTTCTGCGGTTTTTGTTATATCAGAATTTTTCCAAAATAAAACACTAGGATTTTTGACTCTTTGTCATTGATTAAAATACGAATTATAAACAAAAAAACATATGAGCAATTAAAATTTAATTATCGTAATGTTATAGTTCGTGCAATGTTAATGCTAGCGAGGACTATAACTCTTCAGAGTACACTTTCTGGCATCTGGCACTCGCTTTCTGTGATCCTCAACCACCTGAATTAACCTCTGCATTTCAGATTCATTCCTTGTAATCGATTCATTAAACATCGACATTAAAGCCACAGATCGTTCGGCAGCATCATTTACTACTTTCAATGAATATACTAAATTTTTTCCTTCTTGGTATTCTGGGGAATCATTCCAGGTAGCTGGATCGTTGTTGAACAGAAAATCAATATCAACCTTCATTGACCGCAACGCACTTGCTGAAACTGATGTCACCAGCATGTCCAGAGATTTCTTCTCAAGACTTTCAATGTTCTTTAATTTGATCAACCTTTCAGACCAGTTCTCACCGTGAAATTTCATGTTGGAAATCATTTTTCGCTTCTCTTCCGTTTGAAGTTTGTTTGAAAACAAAACTAGTGGGACCAATTCTGGTGAAAGGTACCACAAATGGTTTTGAAAGTTCTTGACTGCTGCTTCGGAAATC
Organism: Hydra vulgaris; assembly: GCF_038396675.1. Lineage (NCBI taxonomy): Eukaryota > Metazoa > Cnidaria > Hydrozoa > Anthoathecata > Hydridae > Hydra > Hydra vulgaris. Next base: position 46,275,583 of record NC_088932.1, read on the forward strand.
GTTTTATTCACAACTGCAAACTGCTTAAGTTGCTGAAACAGAAACAAGTCATTAACTGGAGCATCGCTGGCATTTGTGCATGATATCCAAGATTTTACATAAACCAGACTAGCAAATAAGCAAAATTCACAGAGATTTTTTTCCTCTTTTGTGGTCAACTTGAATTCTTCACGAAATAAATAAATCTTAAAACAATAAATAACCTTGGCCATCCAGCGAACCATGTGATAAGCACCAGGGATCTTGAAATGATAATTTTTCTCTTCTTGATCAGGCAGTTTTCCAAGTATTAACAGACAGAGATCCATGATTTCTTTGTAGTCATCCCTTGGCATTTTAACATGCAGGTTTTCTTTGAGGAATGCAATCACTTCATTTTGTAGTTCTTGCACCAGGGGTATTTTCATTCGAATGTCATCCAGAGGTTTAAAATTTCCTTGATTAACTTTGGGCCAATATTGCTGAAATCTCTGGAAAAGAGGTATGTTGGGACCAGATGATGGTCCAAATAGTGATCCAAACACTCCTGCTACTATGATCTCATGAACATGGTGTCTGCAAGCGAAATATAACAAATTTCTACCTATATGTTTCTCTAGAACTACACATGCACCATTTTTGGAGCCAGTGTTAGAGGCTGTAGTATCAAAACTCATTCCAATAACATCACCAATTATGTCCCAGAAATTAAGCAGATGAATAACTGCTTTTGCTTGGGCTTCTCCAGTTCCAGCTGATAGTTTTGCTATTCCAAGTATTTTGTCAACATTGTGACCTGTCACACCTACAGATAGCCGGTCAACATTTGCTTTAGGGGCTGCAGAATTTGTACGATCTATCATCAGTTTGCCATCCCAGTGGACGATTAATGGTGGTTTGTCCAAATCGCAGAATTCAGTTCGAACAGTGGCTTCAATATTTGATCGATGATAGGTTCGTTTTCTACGGACTGTAGAACGTGACAATGATCCATCATCGAGGTTCTGTCCACCAGCCCTTGCAATTGCTGCTGCTAGTATAGTAAATTTTGTGTCAGATAGATTAATTCTGTCTAATGTTGATGAAACATCAGGCGAGTCAAGAATTGTATCTAAGATATATTGTCGTTTTGGAGTACTTGCTAAACTTGATTCAGCTGACCCTGAAGAACTTACTTTACTGACTTGTTGTCTGTAATAAACAGGGATTTCTATCTCAAAATCTCTATCAACCATTTTGTCATTATCAACAGCATCGTTATCGTTGTCATCACTATAACTTTCGTCATGTAAAGGTTCAATAACAGGAACTATTGCACTCGCACCAGATTGTCTTTGCTCTTCTTTTAGCTTTCGTTCTCTCTCTGCTTGTTTCCTTGCTTCATTTCTTTCTTCTAATTTTGAAAGTTCTTTGTCCTCTCCAAACATCGCCATTTTTCTCTGACATCTCTGATCCAATAAAAATTCTTTATCTTCTTCAATTCTGATCATGGTTTCAGCATCCTTGTGGGCAATGTCAAAAAGTAGGCCAATGGTGTGTGTAAATGATTTCTCTCTCGATTTCTGAGAATCTGACAATCTGGATTTTTTTTTTTTTATTAATTTAAATTCCTGGACTAAAGTTTTCAACTTTAAGACTACATTCGGATGAAATGCTGTCGGAATACAGGCTTTATTCCAAATAATAATCAGTTCATCAACAGTTGTTTTAAGACTTTCAGGCACTGACTTTTTGGTTGAATTAAGATGATAAAAAAATGTTTTTAAAACATCAGATGTTAAGGGAAGAACTTTATCTGGAAGATTTGGCTCTGGTTGTCCAATTAAAAAGATTTTGGTTTGAAGTCGTGTAGAGATAGCAACACGAGATGATGCTGCCATTTCAATGATAACTGAAATATTATGAGAAAATCAAAACTCAATACCATATTATACAAACTTATCATTCAGTTGTTGGTTTATGCAGCTGCAGCAATATATTATAATAATTATTACTAAAGAAATTAAATAAATATTTTCAAATTAGAAATTATTATTATCTGCACTTAATAACAAACAAAACACTACCAGACTACCATGCTAGTTTTCTGTAATAGGTTACTAAGGTTAGGTACTATCAAAATATTAATACATTTGTTGTCAAACTGAAATTCCAAATAAAAATAATATTTATACTTGTAAACCTTTTTATTCTGTTTGAACAAATTCTAAATTGAGTTAAATAATAGTATTAAAATTATGAATACAAATTTTAACAAAATAATATAAACACAGTTGTTTTAAACACTAGCAGACATTTTTTAGTCTGGTGCCCTGATGACAGTTAATCTGCTGCACTTTAATTAATCTATATAGCACGCAATCAGACAATATTTCAGTGGAAAAAATCTAACTAACCAGGTTCTAGAAATTTTTGGAACTTTGGAACTTTTTACACGTTTTTCGTAAAACTTTATGGTCATTGAGCACCCCCTAAACATTATCTGATTGGAAAGATTTTTTCCACAGTCAATTACTATGTCAAATGGCACAAAATAAACAACTATGCATTCAAATCCGAGAAAAATTTTTTTTTCCTGTGTTCACATGAACAGCCCTAATATATATATATATATATATATATATATATATATATATATATATATATATATATATATATATATATATATATATATATATGTGTGTGTGTATGTATGTATATATATATACATATATTTATATTTATATAAAGATATATATGTATATATATATGTATATATACATATATGTATTTAAATTTATATAAATATATATATACATATGTGTGTATATATGTATGTATGTATGTATGTATGTATGTATGTATGTATGTATGTATGTATGTATGTATGTATGTATATAAATATATATATATATATATATATATATATATATATATATATATATATATATATATATATATATATATATTCATTAACATCTAAAAACTTGCAAACAGGCAATTTGAAATTTACTTTTACCTCAGCACGTACTTCACTAAGGCCAACATATTATTATAACATATTATATACCAGTTAAAAGGTTTTTACTTTTACAATTGAAGATCTTTTTTCTAAAAGTCACTAGTCACAAATATAATGAACAACTTCTTATTCATACAATCATAATTAGATTCGTACCTTTCTCAATAAAGAATGTAAAAAACTTAATTCTGGAAAAAACGGACCTTTTAGAAAAACGCGCATCAATTATGTTTTAAACAAATATTGACTATTTAATTAATGTTTTTCAAGCATTTTACGAAAAATTTGTTTTGATGGTTTCAAAAATTTGTAAACAAACTTAAGCTTTTCACATTTTTCAATTATAAAAAAACTTTAGTGATTGAGATCATGTAATCTATGAAATGTATCTCATCTCCAGTGAATAGATCATGAGATCAGTTCAGAATGAAGATTTTTGTTTGCTTGATAGCACAACTTTAAGGAGTCGGTAAGTCTGCGGTTGGACAATTTATGAAGAGATACAGACTTACTGGGTGAACAAATAATCAAAAGCAATCAGAAAGATCATGTAAAACCACACATAGGCAAGATAAAAAGCTTGTGATACTAAGGAACAAAACATTTAACAGCTGCTGATATAAATGTACAAATGAAAGGTTTCTATGAATTGATTTGGATTATTTCTACAACAAACTGTCATTTAAGTCATGCTTATTAATTTTTATTTATTATTTAGTCAACAACAGTCAAAGATTTTTTTTAGTGATGAAAGTAAGTATATGCTGTCTGGACCAGATGGAATCAGGTATGTCTAAGATACAAGATATGATACTAAATACAAACTACCTACTGTATAACATAGAGGAGGAAATGTAATGGTTTGAGGACATTTTAGTTAGGATGGTGTTGGTTTGCTTCTAGAATTACTAGGGCTATGGATCAAGAAATATACAAAGATATATTCAAAAACATTTTACCTCATGTAAAGGATAAAATGACTTGATGATGGATACGCCAGCAGAATAATGATTCCAAACATACAGCCAAATCGGTATAAGAGTTCTTTAAAAAGAGTAAACTTTGTGTTTTGAAGTGGCCACCAACCAGCTGACTAAAATTGCATTGAACGTTTATGGAAACATGTCGACTGTCAACATGTTCCCATGAATGTTCAATGGGATTTCACTAAATAAATCATGCTGATTTATTTAATGAAGTCAAGGAAATATGAGACTTAACTCCAATTAATGTTTGCATTAATTTAGTTGACTTTTTTAGATGCCAAGTTGCCCTTGATTGTAAAGGATATCCTACAAAATACTAATGCGATTTTGTTTTTATATAAGTTTTTTATTAATATCATTCAAAAGTTTTTATTTTTAAAAAAATTAACAAATTTTTAAATTTTTGAAATTAACACAAACTGTTATTTTGTAAAACACTTAAAAACAATAATTAAATAATCAATATTTGTTCAAAACATAATTGTAATAAAATAAAATTAAAAAATTTCTATTTTTTTAAAAATTAACACATTCTTAAATTTTCGAAATTAAAAAAATTCTTATTTAGTAAAATCTTTTAAAAAACATTAATCTAATAATCAATATTTGTTGGAAACGTTGTAAACATGAAACATTTTATTGATACCTGACAGGATTTTCCCATTTAATATGGAGCGCTTCTTTTACTTTTAATTTATCTTTAGTTGAAGATCTTAAATGAATTACAATTAGACAGGTTTTTACAATTAACAGATGTAATTGAATGTTAATATATATAAATTTTTTATCAGCCCCAAGGTATTTTTATTAATATTTCTCTGTAAATTTTTCTATTTTTCAATATTTATTCCAGAATTTTATAGTAAAATTAAATCAGAAAGTAAAAATTTTTATTCCATTTGAGAAAATAATTCTCGTAAACTAAAACACTTCTCCAATTCATATAAAATCAATAAAATAATAAATTTTTAAATTTGCTTTCACACATTATAATCTATCAAGAAGAAACCGTTTTATGTAATGAATTATTAGTTTGCAAGTGCAAAGAAAAAAATTATTTTTTAAAGTAAAAAAGTACCGAAGATATTCTACATTTCTTCAAAATTTAATCAAAGGTTTTTTAACTAAAAAACTTTTAACCAAATTGATTAAAAGTTTAGACTTGAAATTTAAACTCTCAATCAAATATGTTGAAAAACTTAACCTTAAATTTTCTTTTTTTTTTTAACTCAGTTTAAGAGTTTTCAATTATAAAAAAATTTATTTAATTTTATGCTATTAACTTTTTTAATAACTTATGTTATTAACTGTTATTTTCAAGTATAAAAGTTTAACCTTATGTTATTCAAAAGTTTTTTTTTTTTTTTATCAAAAAATTCAATAATTTCACAAATGCATTGAATATACTTTTACAATAATTAATTCCTAACATTTTCGAAATAAACATAGCATAAACTATATCAAAAGACAATTTAAATATCCTGATCGATAACAGCTTTGGAGTAACATAAATGCCTTAACGCACAGGTAAAATCACCATCTAGTATCTAAAATGAGTAGCAAATGGTACGCATTGGTACCAAACATAAAGTACAGCATAATTATGCATAACTCTTAACAAATACTATTATAAAAAAAGCAAAGACTTCGTAACTATCTTTTCAAAATATATATCTTGAAAACAAGATTTTCAAAATATGTATCTTGAAAACATGTTGATTGGAAGTTGCTTGACTTGCAAACCACTTGACCAATCACAAGAGCTTTTGTTAATAAGTGCTATATAAATATTTTTATAATAAGAATTTTCTTACTTTGCGGAGAGGAGGAGATATTTGTGATAAAACCATTTCTTCGTCAAAAAAACGTCCGTGGTGATACTTTTGTTCATAATAATTTGAGACCCTCTCTTGCAAGCTTATTGGTAAGTTTCGAAAAGCCATGTACTCTTTAATTTGGCGATACTACAAAGGAAATTATAATATTATTAAAATGAATAATATTAAAATTAAAATAATATTATTAAAATAACATATTTTATGTCATTTCAATAGAAGATGTAAAAAAGAAAAAGCTTCTGGAACCCATTTTTTATGAACAAACAAACCATTGATGTAAATAAAAAGACTGAGCTAAATCTACTAAAATTGCAAACACTACAAAACTTTGAGGTTGATGGTTTAGAACTATTTTAAAGTAACTTTTAAACTTTTCAACTAGGAACTTCTAGGCATTGTCAATAATTGACAATGACTTTTGAAAAAAATTTAATGTAATAAATGATCAATCTGTCAAAATAAAGTGACAAATTATTTAAAGAGTCAACTTGATATACTGATATATAGTAGTACAAAACAATTAAAAAGATTTCAAATTCAGCATACATCTGTAATCCAAAATCCAAAATTTAATTTTTGAATAAATGTGAATAATTAAATTTAATTGGTACATTATATCAGATTTTATAAAACTCTATTTTCATTTATCAAATATACATCCCTATACTAAGGCTATAACTAACATGTTATAGTTATATTTTGTGTTTTTTTTTTAAATCTTATTTCATCCAACAAAATTAATTAAGAATAGGTGTGTGTGGAAAAAGCATATGTGTAGAAAAACTTAAAGTTCTGATTGGACACAAACATCAATAAAAAAAAGTCTTTAATTTCCTTTTTTTAATTAAGTATAATCTCACCTTTTCTTTATAAGAACTTTTTGAAGATTCACTTTGAGCAATATAAGACATAGAGTGAGCAATAAATAAAGCATAAAATGTGGCTCCTGTAACCATAGAGATAATAGTAACAACTGCTTCAGACAATATGACTGGATTAGAACGTCCATATCCACTGCTAAGCATATGAGACAAGGTAGCAAATAATGCCCATCCATATTGTGTGTACCATGGACTATGCTTAAAAAGCATAAGTATAACAACTATTTTTACAGGATAACTAAATATATTATACTATGTTTTGTTACATTTTATATATAATATGTGTATATATATATATATATATATATATATATATATATATATATTTATATATATATATATATATATATATATATATATATATATATATATATATACACATATAAATATATACATATATATATATACATATATATATATATATATATATATATATATATATATATATATATATATATTTTTTTTTTTTTTTTTTTTATAAATATATTTATATATATATATATTAATATATAATAAGTATATATATTATAAATATATTAATATATATATATATAATAAGTATATATATATATATACATATAAATACATACACATATATATATACATATATATATATACATATAAATACATACACATATATATATACATATATATATTTTCATATAAATACATACACATATAAATATATACATATAAATACATATATATATATATATATATATATATATACATATAAATACATATATATATATATATATATATATATATATATATATATATATATATATATATATATATGTGTGTGTATATATATATATAGATATATATATATATTTTATCTAAATTCATATTCGTCAACAAATTTCAAACTTCATGCAATAATCTCTTATTTTTCAAAAACTATGACCATTAAAGTTTTAACCCCCTCAATATGAGGGGGCTGTAAATATTGCAGGGTCATAAAAACTGAACACTAAGAGATTATTGCATAAAGCTTAAAATTTATTGATGAATATGAATTTAGATAAAAATAGTAAAGAAAATATTTTATAAACTCGTTGCTCCCACAAAAAACCCCCAAAACTACTAAAAAATGATAACCTTAATCTGTTATCTTTAAAAATATACTGTTATAAATAATATAATCAAAATGTTTTCCTAACCTCTAGGTTGGCTAACTTAACCCAGCAATTATCTGGAAAATTTTGCAACATTGGAACAAGAAAATGTAAGCAGCAGTTCCAATGTGCCACTAACAACATCATACCAATTAGTTTAATGTAACGCAAGAAGCCAACAGCCCAACAGTATACCTAAAATAGAGCATCTTCAAATAAATAAAAATAAAAAAATTACAAAAAAAACAAATTAAAAAAACAACAACTATAGATTACTTAGTAGTTTTATTGTGTTGCAATCTGATTTAAGAAAATAAAAATCAAGATGTTCTCAATAGGTTCCAGAGCATGCAAATAACAAACAACTTCTTTACCAAGCTTCTTTAACTAGCTCTAGAAGTTTTATTTTATATAACTTTTTTTTCATTCTGATTTACTCCCAAAAAGGCTGCAAGCAACCACTATTAAATTGTGAGTTACTTTAAAAAGAGAATAGAGTTAAAGAGCAAGGAAACCGTTGACAGAAGGCTTAAAAAGTTGTAAGTTGTATGAGTCAGGAAAACATGAATATTGGAGATAGTTCCAAAAAAGTTGAAGTGCAAGGAAAAAACTAAACGAATATAAGCTTTTTAAGCATGCAAGGACAGATACAGTAAAAGAATGAGACTCGGCTGAACAAGATTGTTGACAGCAGTAGTATTGCGATAGTTGTTTGCTGTAAATAACTGAGTTTTGTTGGAATTTAAATTCACAAGTTACTGTGAACCCCAATCTGTTACAGAAGTGAGGTAAGATTCAAGATCAACTACCTGTGCTAAGAAATTGAAAAGAGAAGACTTTTTTTAAGACAGGAGTATAAAGTTGAGTTTTAAAGGAATTTAAAGAACAAAACAGGACCAAGAATATAACCTTAAGGTACCCCAAAATTTACTGGTAATGAATAAGAGTTTTGGCCTTTGAGGATTCCTTTAATAAAGATGTTAGAAAGAATGCATTTCAAAAACTTTCTCAGATACACCATAAGAAGTAAGATTATGGAGAAGACCAGCAGGGCAAACTTTGTTGAAAGCTTTAGATATGTCAAGAGCAATAACCCTAGCCTTGCTGCCTCCGCCTAATGCACAATAAAATCTTTCAGTCACAACAGTTAGCAAGTCAGCTGTAGAGCAAGAGGATCAAAAACCATATTGATTGTCTGACAGTAAATTAAATGACTCAAGATGGGATGTTAAAAATTTGTTGATAAAAGGCTCAAAAACCTTGCTGGTAACATATAAAAGACTGTTTGGACGATAGTTAAAGGGGTCAGAATAATCTCCAGAGTTGTTAAAAATTGGAACCACAGATGCCATTTTCCAGGAAGGGAAACAAGATTCAGTCAAACACTTATTAAATAGTTTGGAGAAAATTGAAGAGAGTTCTGGAGAACAATTTTGTAAGAATATGACAGGAATGTTGTCTGGAACACAAGCCGTAGAAGACTCTAATTGAGATATGAGGTTAGCAACAGAAACTGGGCTGATTTGAGTGTCTAACGGAAATGTCTAATGGAAGGAAGAATATGGCCATAAGATTCAAGAGTTGAATTAGAAGAAAGGTTTTTTGCAAATAGTTCTGCCTTATCATTGTCAGAGGTAATAAGAACAGTCCCATAAATGAGAGATGAAATGTTAGACCTACCCTTAATAATAACACTGTTGAAGATTTTCTAAAAGTCTCAAGAGCCAATCTGCTCTGTATCTGTGTGGTCTCCATGTCTTAAAAATTAAATTAATCTCTTAGGTACAGCATTGTGCTACAAGAATATAATAGCTACTAAAAAAACTTGTTATGAGAAAAGATTAGATAAAATGGGTCTCACTACTTAAGTTGTAAGACAGATTTGGTGTGACTTGATTCAAATATACAAGTTATTCAATGGAATTGAAAAAGCAAATTTAAATAATAAAATTCTGCCTCGGCATTATTTTTTAACTAACAGCATCTTTTTGCTGGAATCAACTTCCCAATGATGTCGTTAATGCTATTTCTGTGATCTCTTTTAAAGCTAAACTTGACATATGGATTTTAAATAATGTAACTAAGTGTACTTGGTACACTCATCAAATTATCAGTTACAGCTCAAATATATTACTACTACTATAAGATGTGAAGGTAAGTGATTAGGGTAGTCTGGAAATCGAGTCACAAAGTTAATCAACTGAGTAAGCAATTGAGAAATGCAGAAGTTATAGACTTTATTACCAGCAGGTTAATTAATACTGAGCCCTAAAAAAGGAAAAGCTGAATTAAAATTAGTCACACAAAGAGCAAGCAAGTCTTTGCAAGAGGTAAGATTCAACTGATGGAAGGTTACTTTAAAGACCATTAATATTTTTGAAAAATATATTGAAACAAATAGGTTGTGGGGATGGTTTTTAATGTTTAATATTTTGGGTTAATTTGGGTATGATTTAAGTTTAAATAAGATTTGACTCATTCAAAGAAAAAAGGCATCCCAAGGATTGAGCTATACAGTTGTTATAGTCCTGCTAATTAACTAAAAGTTGTAACTTAGACCTCTTTATGTGGCCTCAACAATGCACACCAAAAGCATTAACAGGGACACCATCTATGGGCACCATGGTTCTGTTAATATTATGATATTTTACAGCTGTTGATGGGATCAGCTTCTCTGAGAGCTGCCACTGAGTTCAGGAAACCTAACTACCACCCGGGCTTAGAACCATAAACTGAGTTTTAGAGCTGTACCCGCATTAGGAGATAACAGGAAGAGTTGCACAGCCATCACCAAGGAGACATAAAAAACAAAAAATCTATGAGTAGAATCAAGAAGACCCAGCATTAATCATCTTAAGCAGAAAAAAATGTAATACAGGTCTACATTGGTGCCAGCCTAATAAATGAAGAAGGGTTTTGAGGCTGGTCAACAGAACTATTCTGCTTATCCTAAAGTTTTTGTTTAGGAGGCCTTTTACAAGATAGTAGCTGGATGCAGTTAATAATTGCCCAAGATGAGTATTTTTATTGAAAAATTTCAGTGGGTAAAACGCCTAGTAATTTTTAACATTCTAGAAAGAAATAATAATTAGCATGCAATGATGCTTGGTTCCATCAATGCTTGTCAAATTACTGATTTGGTTCAATTTAAAGCTGCATTAAAAGTGGGGGCTCCTCCCATCTAAAGAGGAATGTTATATATATATTTTGAATAGGTCAGAGCTACATGTTTAAATGGAGTTATAAATATAAGAAAAAAACTGAAAAATCAACTAAATATATTTTGTAGATAAATTTCCTTGGTGTTGATGACATCAACACAAAGGAAATTCATCAAATTGATGTTGATAACTTTAAAAACATTTTTAATTATCATTTTTTTTAATCATTATTTTAATCACCACTTTAATTATTTGTGTTTACCTTGGTTACCGTGTTTTACCTTGTTTAGATTTATCTGAAGATAAGAAGTTGATTTAAAATACCAATTTGTTGTAGAAGGCATTTCTTTAAATACATAAAATGTGGATGAAAGCGTATGCTACTTAAGTTACGCTAAGAAAAATTATTTTATTTAAGACTTAAACAAACACTCAAGTTGCAAATACTTTCTTGTTTGTAAATAATTATTGAAATTTGTTTACAGTATTTTAAACATTAAGTAACTATACTTTTAATAATTTTAATTTTAATAGTTAATAAATGTTTTAAATACTTCTAACAACTTTTAATCGATGTTTACAAATCAAACAATATTTGCAAAAATAACATAATAGTAAATAGGACATCTTGTATTTGAGTGTATAGAGTCTATATATAATATATTGTATTACACAGCCAATAACTATTCGAATACAAAACAAAAGCATTTAATATAGGTATTATTACTATTATTTTAATTCTAATTTAGATTTAAATATTAGCAAATCTGTTTATTTAACGTACTAAAGATTAATAATTTTCAAAGAGCTTTAAGGCACCTTTTGAATTAATAAGATAATTACAGTAAACTTATTGATTAAAAAATTAAAATTAAAGATTAAAAAATTTAAATCAAAGAGATAAACTTAATGATTAAAAAAATATATTATATGTTTTTGATTAAAAAAAATATACTATATTTTTTAAAAAAATATTAAAATTTGCTTTTAAAAATATATATACTTTTAATCATTGTGTTTAGTTGCATTTTGTTATTGTTACAAGTTACTATGGATTTTTTTAAACAATAAAGGCATTGAAGTTTAAAAGCAACTTAACCCTAATAAAACTTGTAATAAAGATTGTAATCATTATTTTTATTACTATTAAAGTAGAAAAGAATACGAAAAAAACAAAACTTTCTGAAAAGGTTTTTGTTTCATTTTTTCGTTTTCTTAAAATAAAATAAAATAACAAATTAAGGATCAAAAGTTAATTCATTCATAGCGGCTTTAAGGGAGTGGTAATAGCTTTTTTTCTTTTAACTGGTAACCAATAAAACCTGTTTTTTGCAAAGGATATTAAGTTAACTATAATAAAACTCTGTTTTGTTGTTTTTCATTTTACTTATAATTATAATAAAAAACTAAATATATAACACATAAAACCCATGAAGTTATAAAAAATGAACCTATGAAGCAAAATAAAAAACAATTTCTACATTTAATGTATAAAGACATCTCAAATTAATTTAAAATTACTTCTTTTTATGGGACATTCAAAACAATTATATAAATAAAATAATTGATTTGAATGTCTCTACTTTTATTGTTTTTATAACTTTAACTTTAATAATAAAAAAAGAAAAAAAAGAAAACCTATTAGCAATTAATATATAAAGCATTATATACATTAACATATTAATTGAAAATATATGTTAGATATGTTAAATAGCATTAACATATATAACATGTATTTTCTCTAATTACTCTGATTATTTGCTGATTTTTTTGAAGTTATATAAATTAAATTTACACGATCGTTATTAAGACTGAGAGTTTTACTTTTTCATCGATTATCAAAAACAGTTTCTTAATTGCCAACAAGCAAAGTTAACTTTACTCTGAATGAATATTTTAAAATGGTTCTATCTTTCAAAAAAACAAATTTTTCATATATTCAATTTTTCATATATTCAAAAAATTTTTCATTTTTCATATCTTTCAAAAAAATTATTTCATTTTCATTTTTCATATCTTTCAAAAAAAACAAATTTTTCATATATTCAATTTTCATATATTCAAGTTTTTAAAATTTGTAACAAGTTTTTAAATAGAGTTTCTTAATAACATTAATTTTTTTCTAAATTTTATGTTCAGTTAGTAACAAAATTACAGTTTTAAAGTTTAAAACTGTAATTTAGTTACTAACCGATGAAATAAAATGAATTAAAAAGCAGTTACATGACACGTTTAAAATTTAAATGTGTCATGTAACTGCTTTTTAATTCATTTTATTGTCTTAAATGAAAAAGTAAAGTAGCTTAAATAAACAGAAAATTAGTTAGGGGAAAATAGGGCACCATGACAACCTTTTAGTTTTTACTTTGTAATATTTTTTTTAATATGCCTTTTTTTTAGGCGATTGGTATAATTTTTAGAATCAATTCAAACCTACAAAATTAAATTTATAAATTACCAAAACACAACAGCTTAAACTTGTAAGACTATTTAAAGTAAAATTAGGAGTTTGTTTCAAGGTACCCATGGGATACCTTGATACACACTATGAGCATCATTAAAAAAGTAAATAAAAAGCAGGAATGCGGAGTCTCAAAAAAGACTCCTTTCTAGTTTTTCATATCCAGGAGCTCTAAAAATATAAATAAGTTTATGGACTACTAATAAGAAAAAAATTAAGACTTTTAGGTAAGAGGAACAATCATTTTTGGAACCCGAAGTCCTTAGGTATAATGGCGGCAAGGACTCTGAGACTCCAGGACTCCGGGCTTAAAAACAATTAGTTTCAAGTCATTAAATCTCATGAATTTTTTTCTTATAGCAGATCATAAGTCAACAAACGTGTTTAGAGCTTCTGGACACTTCAGACTCGGAAAAAGTAGAGATATAAAGCCGGAGTCCTTTTGGGACTCTGCATCCCTGATAAAAAGTAAAAAATGTAGAGAAAAATTTTTACTAGAAAGATAAACTAATAACTATATCAAACAACTATTAGTTTGTTTAAAAAAAACCAAATAATGCATCTAACGGTCCAAATCACATTTATGAAGATCAGATAAAGAATAATAAAATTTTTAGAATTTTTTATGACACAATGGAGTACTATTCTACAGTTTTAGGGCCCCCCACAAATGCTGTATCAAGTTACCCTATACTTGCTAATAGAAAACAATAGCTTTACTTTTAATATCAACTTGTTTTTTTGATGATTTTGTTTAATGAAGTAAAGAGCCCATGGATTGTAGTTTACAAAGTAAATTTACTTAATGAAGACACATTGAATAAAATAGCTCAAACTTATGAACTTTAAAAACTAATAAATTTATTTTTCATCAAAAAAACACAAGTTTCAACTCCTTGCAGGCCTAATGATGTCATATAATATAATTTTTTTTCAAAATGTAGCTCTAGTAGTACCTTTTACACTATATGAAAGTGGTTGCTAAAACTCTTAAGATACCTTCACAATTATGAAAGTCTTAAGGGGTAAACAGATTCTGTTAACCAGCTTCACACCCCTTCTTCATCTATTAGACTGGTGTAGATGTATTTATAATTTTTTCAAGTTTAAAATGTTGAATGCTGGATCATCTTGATATAATGCATGGGTTTTGCTGGTGTATCTGTTTTTATGACTAGGAAACTCATTCTATTATCTCCTAATGAGGGTACAGCTCTAAAACTCAGTTTTATAGTTCTGAGACTGGCTGGTAGTCAGGTTTTTCCCAAACTCTGTGGTAGCTCTTAGAGTAACTGATTCCATCAACAGCTGTAGAGTACCAGAGTACAAAAAGTGCCAAGCTGTGCATGAATGGTGTCCCTGTTCCTACTTTTGGTGTGCATTGTTGAGGTCACATATAGAGCCCTTTGTTATGGCTTAGGGTTTATTAATTGTATGAGGCAAATACTTGGATTATTAAATAGTGTCTTGAGTACTATATGTGCCTTGAGTCAAGTTCTTTAATGAATCCAAATATGATTAACGTATCAAAAACTATAAGCACATAAAACCATTGTCATCACCAAGCTCTCTAAAATTACCATTCATTAATATTTGTGGTCTTTGATGTAACTTTTCTTCTGTTGAGTTTTATCTCTTGCAAAGTATACCAGACCTACTTGCTCTATGTGAGACTAATTTGAGTTCAGCTGTCTCATGATAAATGTGCTCCTTATGTAACTTCTTGAATTGTCTCTGTCAGCTGTCTCTAATAAATGTGCTCCTTATGCTGTTGCTCTTGAGCTGTCTCTGTTAGCTATCTCTGATAAATGTGCTCCTTATGTAACTTCTTGAATTCAGGCTATTAGTGAATCTTTTATTTCCTCTCAATGATTCCAAATCAAGCTTCACTTTTCTCCATAGTTTTCCACTCATTGTGCTGCTGCAATTTCCAATCATAATTATTACTTTCTAATAACAGATTTAAAGTAATTGTGACCATTACATTATACCTACTACAGCCTTGCAGAAGTAATCTCTGGAGATGTCGCCTATAGTTTCAAATTATTTAACAAGTGCTTATCAGAGTCTTGTTTTCCAACCTGCTGGTAAGTATCTGTTATCCCTACTCTCAAAAAATCCGCAGAGTGATCTAATTCATCTAACTAGGGTTCTATTAGTCTTTTTTCTATTGTAAGCGAGGTTTTTGAGTCCTTAATTAACAAATACTTAAACTCTCAACTTGAATCTAATAACTTACTTTCTGATCATCAATATGGATTTCGATCTTCTTGTTCTATTGCTATAACAACAATTTAGATCTTGCTATATTTATGAAAGGTCCTTGATGAATCATCTACCCTTTTAGTCTTTTAGAATTAACTCTTACTTCAAAATATATGGCAAAATTCAAATTAATTGCAAAATTAGCACCTGCTAGGTTGCATCTCTTTATCATACACGCCAATTTCTTACTCCAGATTCTATTCTTTGTCTCTATAAATCTAAAATCAGTCCTTGTATGGAATACTGTTGCTATATCTGAAGCAGCTCTTTGAATAACGCCTTTTCTCTTTTATACAGGGTGCAAAAACACATTGAAAACATAGTTGAACCTGCTCTTGCAGCCAAACTTTAACCATTGTCTCATTGTCGTAGTGTTGCTTCTCTTTCTCTTTTCTATAAATACTATAATGGGTGCTGCTCTAATGAGCTACCATCTCTTATGCCATCTATTAAAATCCATTCTTATCATTTAATAAAGTCTTATCCTTTTATTGTGACTGTTCCTAAGTGCTCCAAAAATTCTTATTTAACTAGTTTTTTCCTTGAATATCAGCTCTTTGGAATTTACTCCCTTTATCTTGTTTTCCTGATTTATATAATTTGCAATCTTTTAAGTATCTGTGAATCATTATCCTGGTTTATAAACTTTATCTTTTCTCTTCCAGTAACTTCAAATTCTAATAGCGGTTGCTTGCAGACTTGTTGGAAGTGAAGATATCAAAAAAAATTAACCGAATATTTTAAAAACTTTTAGGTGAGGCTCCTTAGCTGCGGTGAACCTAGGTAAAGAAAAACTCTTGAAATAAAATATATATATTTTACGGTAACAGTGGGAGGAGTTCATAAGTTTTGGTTGGTAATCTTTAATTCATAATAGAGAAACCACAGTACTTAGTCATGATTTTTGAAACAGGTTTCTCCAATTAAAAAATTGTTATAACTCTTAAACAATGTTATAAATAAGAAAATACGGAAAACTGTTTAAGCCACACAGAAGTAAACAATGGGCATTAAACCTAATGAAAAATTTAAAAATTGTATCTACAATAATTAACTACAACACCCCTATACTTTTTTGTAAAATTCACTTTCAACAAGCCTGAAAGAAAGTTTGACTAACTTAAATTTACTAGAAAGTAAATAAGACAGTTAAACTAATATATTTAGCGAAAAGTATATAGTTACATCATGAGAAAATAGAAACATTAGAGTTAAAATTTAAGATTAGCATAAATGAAATTTTGTAGTACCTCTGAAGTTACTTGAAACAAAAGTGAGTGATGCCCCTGAAGGACAATTTAATACTGCAATTAGAAAGAAATGATTCGATTACTTCAAAAACTTTCTCAGATACATCATATGAACAGAGGAGAAAACTAGCATGCCATAATTTATTGAATATGGTTCATATAGGATATTGCCATCAATGCTGAGATCCAAAAATGAAACAGCAAAATTTAAATTAGTCTAATGCCAGTAAGTTTTAGAACCACTAAACTAATTTGTATTTTCATTAAAACACCATCTTTTGACTTTACATAAACAAAGTCTGGGTAGTATTTCAAGTAAAATTTTATTTTTTGTGGCCTTTACTTATAAAAGTATATCTAAAAAGTGTTTAGAAAAGCAAGCAAACTTATTCTTATATTAAGTAATGTCTTTATTTATAACGAAAAAATGATAATACAATTTGTTACATAATAAAACAAAAAATTACTTCTTCATATAGTGAAACATTTCTTATAATTCTTGAAAGTCGAAGAAGCTTTAGCAAGTTAAGTAGCTTTAGCACTTTTAACACTTTAAAAACTCTTGTAGCACCTTGCAAATTAAAAGTTATGTCATCTCCACTGTCCAAATCACCCACTGATAAGATAAGTATATAATGAAGTGGTAGGGTACTGATGAAATCTACAGGGAACCATGTCCTTAAATAGCTAAAAATAAAAATAAAAATTGAAAAAAAAAAAAATTGAAAATAGATTTATGTCTAAAGATAATAATTTAATAATAAAAAATTATTATTTCAAGTTTATGGTTGAATCAATATGTATGAATTAAGACAGTTCTAGACTACTATGACAGTGATAGTAAATTACAAAATTAATGTCTCTCTTAATTTATTCTTAAGTGAATGTAAAAATACTAAAAACACTATTCTTTCAAATTATAAAATACAATTTATAGAAAATTTGAATTTTTAAGTTATTTAGACAGTCCAAGAATTCCTTAGGGTCTTATTACAGAACACCACAATATTTACAAAATTCTTCAAGTAAACTAGTTTTCTTTAAGTCTAGTTTAAGACTAATTTCAAAAAAGGTATTGATCTATTCATTTCAAAACTTTACAATATTAATTTATACATAAATACCTATGAGGCAATAGTTATTTCACAGTTTTTCAATGCACATATCTTTTATTTTAGTTTTACTTTCGCAATTTTATTTTTGCATTTTGTTTTTCGTTAAATTCTCTGTGATTACACTTTTTAGTTTAAATTAAAAATTTTTGGTTTTTTGTTTGATTGATTGAATGGAGCAATTGGTTCTAACAGTTGAGTATTAATAATAATAATATTTATGTGAGAAATTACTTTGATTGAAATGTTATTTTTAGAAAAATAAAATATTGAAATTAAATAACCTTATAACAGCTGGAACAACTCAATTCTCAATTTGAATGATTTTAAAATCAAATTGTCACAAATTAATATATACAAACCACATTGAAATAAAAAATTTTCAAGATTTAGCTCCAGATGAACAAAATTTAGTTGCACTGAGGTCTGGTGTTTCTCCTGCTTTGATATAATTAAGATTTGTTTGTTGAAGTTCCTTGTGTTTCAGAACAGTTGATCCACTGTTAGTTCACAAAAGACAAGCAAAAGTTAGTAAAGATTGGCATACAGTTTTTATAAATATTATATATTTTTCATAATTTTAAGTTCACTGTGCTTGTTGATATTACGCACATTTTCTTTTATTGAGTTTTATTTTTTATTTTAGCATCTCTCAGATAAGTCTAGATAAGAAACAAATTTAATTTTTGTTTAAACTTTTAAGCAATAAATTTAATATTGTACCAGATCAAAAAATTTGTACAAATTGCTTGGTCAAATCAAAAGCTCTCACTGAAATTAATATTAGTAACACTGATATTGCTGACAATAACACAAATGAAAGCATAAATAAAGGAAATGTATTTAACGTCCAACATGAAGCAAATATAAATAAAAACAGACCATTGTCTCAATTGGTGTGTCACTGGTTAAACTTCACAGAAACCCATTGGTAATTTGTATGAGCATTGGAAAAGAAAACTTATGACTATTACAACAATTTTCAAAGAAAAGTTATCAAGTACTTTGATTATTCCATTGACAGAAATTGAACTTTTTAATAATGAGTTTATTCTTGATAAAAAAAAAGTTGCTCAGTTCAATAAAATATCAGTTTTGATAAAAGTTAAACTTGAAAATGCTCTTATCAGGCACCCATTCTATGAGCGTTTGTTTCTACCACCAAAACATGAAGTTGATTCTCTTGCTCAATAAAAGTGATTACCATGAACTATATAAATTTATTGTTTGTGATATTCAAAGAAAAAAAAAAAGCATGTTACACTAATGTGCTCTATGTCCAAATAACACACCTAAATTAGAATAAAAACTGAATGAACTAATAGGGAAGTTTGAGGAAGTAGATAAAATTAAATTTAACCAATGGATTACAACTGATAGATCAGATTTAGTTAAACAGCTTGTAAGCATTACCTGTTAGCTTTACTACTTTCTCCATCACCATATTTATGTAAATATGGTGATGGAGAAACTAGTAAAGCTAACAGCACATTCATATATTTCTAAATCCCAATCAGAATATTTTAAACACTATAAAGAAGAATTGTCATCAAATAGTGGAATAATTTTAGAAGATTTTGAAAATTAAAGTTTTGTTATATATAAAAATATAACAATATAATCTTGTAAATTTTTTCTATTGTCATGTATTTTTGTGTGCTGTTTAAATTGTCCTGTATTTATGTACATTATTTATTTTATTATGTACTTTTGTGTTGTTGTTGTTGTTGTTTTTTTAAACATTCTACTGTATTGGACATTGTCATGCATTGTTCATATTGTCATACTTTATATTGCATTGTTTGCATTGTCTTTTAAACTTTCTATTTTATTCAAAGTTTATTTGTTTTTTTTATTTTAATTTAATTTTATTTTTGTGATGATTATTGTTAGTTTTAATTTTTTGATAGAAAAACTTCTTTTAATGTTAAGTATATGATTTGCTATTATTAATCTTTTTTGTTATTGTTACTTTTATTATAATTATTCTTATCATTAGTATTATTATTTTTAATTTTATTATAAGTTATCTTATTTTCTTGTTGTCAATTTAAACAATTGTCTTATGTCATTTTTAGTTGTTATGTTTTATTAGTTTTTAACTGTTTATAAATGTCTGACTTTGTATAGCTATTGTGTTCATAAATAAAGTTACTTAATATTATTATTATTATTATTATTATTATTATTATTATTATTGTTATTATTATTATTATTATTATTATTATTATTATTATTATTATTATTATTATTATATATAAATATATTGATATTGATATATTGCAAAAATATTCTTAATTTGTCAACATAAATAAGATTTTGGAATAGATGCAAAATGGGTTTTCTCTGCAACCAGCCTTGGAAAGCAACCTTGTAATGGTATAGGAGAAATAGTTAAATGGCTGGTAGCTAATGCTAGTTTGCAGAGAATTTTTACAAATCAAATATTAAACTCATGTAAAAAGTTTACATATTGCACTAACAACATCAAGTTTGATAGAAACAAGAAAATTACAATCTGAATAATTAAAAAATATAAAAACAATACCAGTTGAAATACTGCAGTGATAAGGCTATACTAAGTTTACTTCACAAACTTTGAAAATTTGAGATGTAAGGTAAATTTAAATTAAAATTAAATTTATGCACTAACGTGGCCCAAGTTACCTGTTTGGCCTACCTTGATATACATTTGCTGACTACCTTACATCAGTTATTACTATAAATTGACAGTTTGCTTATGTCTATGGTATGTATATGATAGTACTTTGCATTTGTTTTTAAAAAATTACTATTTTGTTTTGTTTTACTGTTCAAAAAAAAAAAAAAAAAAAGGAACTTTTGAAGTTTACTAATTTATATTAAAAGTTGTATATTCATAAAAATATGGAATTCAAAAAAAGAATGTGTTCTAATATTTAAATTGAGTTTACTTATGAATATGGATACTGTAGTTTTTTTATGCCTAAGTAAAAATACTTCTTATTTTCTGATTAGATCTGAGTAAAAATGCCTGTTTTAAATATTAAAACAATTTTAATTAAGCTATTAATATTGTATATTATTTTTATACACATAAGTGAGAATACCTCTTACTTTCTGGTTGTGCCTAAACGTAAATACATATCAATCTCCTGTCTTAATCTTAATATCCTTTTGGTCAAAAATAAAAATTAAAGTTTTCAAATTAGTAAGTCAAAAAACAGCTCAATATTTTTTTTGTTTACAGATATTTATATATACATTAGGATTATGAAGTTTGGAAATAAATAGATCATTACCTTTTCTGTAATTTTTCTTAAGGTAAATATGTTTACTTTTAAATTATATTAAAAACGCTGATTTACACTAGTTGATTTACTATTTAATATAAAAATTTATAATTTTTAGGCATAGTTTTATGGTTTAGCACCTAAAAAATTGTAATAAAATTATATTTATTACTTATTATAATGAAATTTCATTTATATTGATTGATAAGTTGATTTTTTTGTTGCTGTTTTTGTTTTGTTTATTTAAATTAGGTGTCACTCCATTGACTAGTTTTTAAATATATGGTGATACCTAACCTGATTTTGTAAAAAAAAAAAAATGTAATAAAATTTGTAATTTTTCAATTTTTGGTTGAATTTAATGGAATATTATTATAGCTAAGATAACAACATATGTATACTAGTTCATGTGATACTAAGGACGTTGCTAGGGAAGCATGATAAGAAAAATGTTGCTAAGTTTTAAATTTCAAACGAGCATAGCTTCTAAATTAAAAAACAATTATTCTAAAACAATTCTGTTAATTCATTTTAGCGTAGCCAATTTTGGTTCCAAAATTAAGTAATTTGGAGAAAGTAGGTTATTTTTTTGTTGTTTTGACACGGAATTACCCCAAAACAAGCAATAGCTGGTTCGGTTATTAGTTGTCCGGTTTAAAAAGCATGCGAAAATCATGCTAACTTTTTAAGGCAAGACTACACAATGGTGTCTTAAAACATGAAAAAATCGACATTAAATAGACAATAAATCATAACTTTTTTTGTATTCTATCTGCTTTTTTATTAACTTTTTTCTTGAAGATTCCAGATTAAAATTATTATTAGCGACATGTCAATGTGAAGATTTTTTATTTTTTTAAAACAATTGCTTTTTGTAAATGCAGGCACCCTAAACAACTTAATATAAAAAATAAATGTGATACGTCAGGAGGACTACCCCTCTAGCCCCTAACTTTTTTTTTTTTTATCTTCTTCTAGAAATTCCAGATAAAGAGAACTTTTCTTAGAACTTAACGATTGTGCCCCTCCACTTCGAAACCCATGTCGTCGGCCCTGGACGTTAATGATTTCAGACATAACTTTGAGCAGTTTTTTTTATTTTTTTTGGAAACAGTTATTCTCAGATTCAAAGTAATAACAAATTAAAATGGTTGTTATATGGTAGACCCTTTTTTAAACAAAGAAACAATTATTTATCAGATTTTTTAGTCATAAATTTACAAAACCTAAAAGTAGGAAAAGTTACCAAAAAAGTTTAATACAATATGAACAACATAATAATCTCATCAGGGGTAATTTTAAGAGGTATGGGGATAGGGGTGAGGGGTGCGGCACCCCAAAGAAGGCTTTTTTTAACTTATAATCTTTTTATTAAGAAATATAGTCAATATAGTCAGCATTTGACAGAATTCAGTTGGCAGATTTTTAGTTTTAAGGAACCTTATTTTTTTAGCAAACCACTTGCCAAATTTATTTTTGCCTCTTTCAAGGCAGCTCATCTATGCATGTAATGTGCTCTATCTAAGCTCATTTGAAACTGTATTTGAAATTTTTGAAATAGTAAGATCTAGATTCTTCATATTTGAGGGGTAAGTCCACAAATACTACTTACTTGAAAAGAGTAACTTAAAGGCAAAATTAAAGTTGCCATTTTTCCATCAATCATTGTGCATTCTAAATTATGTTTGATAATAGATAAAGACCATTTGTTTCAAATTACTTTTTATAAAGTAGTTATATTCATGTGTAATAACCTCGACACTTTCTTTTGCATTTTGAAATTGCATCTAACGGCAGTAAAGTTTAGAGGAAGGTTTATTCATTAGTCCAGAGTGAATTGCCGAATTCTTCAATACAAAGTTTATTTGGGAATATTCAAAGTAGAAATAGCAATTATTTCTCTACATAACTGTTGTTTATCTTGCCTTCTTTTCTTTGTTTGTATGTTAGCCGAAGATTGGCCAGTTAACCAATTAAATTCTACTTTGTGTACAAAGAAAAGAGTAGATTCTTTAGGAGCTTATACGGATTCATTAATATTGAAACTACCTGTATATGGCATGGTTTGGTATTCAGCTTCACTAAGCCTGCAGTCCATGATCAACGCCAATGCTTTTTCTCCATTAAATATTGTTGTTTAACTAACTACACCATTTTTCTAGTTAAACTAGTTAAACTTGAAATATTAGACGTTCATATTAAGTGTAAATACTAGCTAAAACACAATTGAATAGTATATAAACATCACATTACTTTAATTTTTATGAAAGATTACACCAAAGTCAAAAGAAGAACTCGGAAAAGCCAAAACGGTCCTTTACTAAAAAAAGATTTATAATTAAAAAAAAATTATAGACTACCAAAGGCTTTGGATAAAAATAAAGAATGAAAACAACGTAAAATCAATTATTGCGTAGTTTTAAAACATGAAATTTAGACAAACCGTCTGCCTATCTTTTATAATTTATTCTTTTTTAATTTTTAGCTAACTAATACGTAATAATGAAATGCGTTTAATTTCAAATTCAAAAATGTATTCGTCACCATTTGGTAAATAACCCTAAAATCATGTCAATGTCAAACTTTAAAGTCCAATATCAGAGCCGTAACCACCGGGAGGAGGAGGGGGGGGATAGACCAGGGTGCCCTAAAAATCTTCAATTTTTTAAAACTTTAATTATTAAAGAAAAATGTATATGTAAAATGTTTTTTACATATGAATTTTCATATATATGAAAATATGTTTCAAGACACTCCAAATCATTCATTTCTTTAAAAATTGATTTGGCTTCCGAATCGGTAAGAAAGGAGGCGTGAATTTCCTTTCAAATGCACTTCAACGATGCTCTGTGATAAGACCGTAAAGACTTCTGGGGCATCTAAAAATAAAAAAAAAATGAAAAAATAAGTGATTTATGGTGCAGAGTGTGTGCTTCAAACTTCAAGAATAGAAACTTGATTAATGAATACAAATTAGTCAATAATAAAAATTGAAAGATAAATTAAAAAATCTGAACTTGATTATGAAATAAATTTTGCAAAAGGTGTTAAAAAAAATCAAGACTTACCGCATTTTATCAATAAAACAAGCCAATTATTTGAATATGAATATAATCAAGAACTAAAAGAAGATATTATATTCAATGCTTATTAAAAGTTAATGAAAACAAATCTCTTGGTTGCGATAAAATCAGTCCCTATGTGTTAAAGTATTGTGCAGAAGGATTATCAAAACCTTTATCTATAATATTAAAAAAATCGGTTCAGCCGGAGAGATGACAGAATTATGGAAATCTGCAAACATTGAAAATACTTAGAAAAAAGCTGATAATTTATATTATAGAAAACAATATATTAACAATTCAACAACATGAGTTTGTACAAAATAAAGGGTGCCTAACAAACTTATTAGAAACTTTAAATACTATGACAACCGAATTGAAAATGGTTATCCAATTAACATAGTGTGCCAAAACTTATATAAAAGGTTTCTAAATATGGAATGAGAGGCAATGTTTTAAATTGGATTGAATCTTCTTTAAAAATCAGAAAACAAAGAGTGGTATTAAGATCGTATCTGATTTATGTAAGCTTTATAGTGGTATTAAGATCGTATCAGATTTATGTAAGTTTTATAGTGGTAATAAGATCGTATCAGATTTATGTAAGTTTTATAGTGGTATTAAGATTGTATCATATTTATGTAAGTTTTATAGTGATGCATCCCAGGGTTTGGTGTTAGATCCTCTTCTTTTTCCGTTATATATCAATAATTTTCCCAAATGTATCTCTTCAATTACGAATCTATCTGCAGATGATAGGTTAGACCTCCTAATATTAAAATTTTGATTAACACTTTGAATATCTAGAAAATAAACAAATATTTTTGAATTGACTTTCTAGTATGAATAGCCAGAACGTATTTTAAATAACATTTTTGAAGAAGACCACAACTGAACTCTGCAGTATGAAAAATTACAAAAAGTCAATTTTTGCGTACTTTTGAAGCATAAAATTGAGACAGGCCGAATTACTACTATACCTATTTTATCATTTTTAGTTCTGAACTAAAAATAATCAAGTAAAAAACCCATTAAAGAGTAAATCTTTCTTTTGTAAGTTTAAAAATGCTTTTCGACATTTATATTTGTATTTATATTTGTATTTGAATAATATTTCTAAAAGTTTAAGCAAATTTTGCAACTCAATATTTAGACAGTAAATAAACAATTAATTTTTTTGTTGTTGCAATTTTTGCTTCTTGTGTAAATAACAACATTTTAAAGTTAGTAGTGTAAATAACGACATTTAAAAAGCAGTAATTTTTGAGGAGGTCACTATTTAAAATTTATATTTTCGCCTGATTCTTGCAGAAGTTTTAAAAAGAACACCTCTTTGAAATTTATTTCTCAAGTCGCAACTTATAAAATAGGGATCACGACAGATTGGATTTTTTCCTTTATACCTTCAACTTTTTAGCTAAGTTATAAACATATAAAATAAAAATGTCTGTCACTCCAAATAAAACTCGGTGCCCCAAACCATGACTTATGATTTATTAAATTTTATTTAAAAAAAATATATTTCAAATGTTGCTGATTAATTAAACTTGTAAAATCTTACAAAAAAATATCTTAAAATATTCCTAATTCCTTCTTTAACAACCAAAAATAAGCGGTTAGCGCCTAAAAAACACTGAAAAACCGGTTTTTCCAAATAATTGAAAATCCTATTGCCCATTTAATTTCTCAGCTTTAGTAAAAACAAAAATATTAACAAAGAAAAAAAAAATTTATATCATAATTTCACCTCTAAAGATGCCTTATTCTAATTCAAACATAATCAAAACAAACGAGGCAAAAAGAGGTTGCACTGTGCTGTATACCACTGTGTAGAAGTTTGCTTCATAATAACAGTGAAATGGAAAAGACTATTGTTGCTTCATTTTGGAAAAGATTATTTTTGCTTTATTTTCTTTCCTTAACCCAGAAAAAAACCGCAATAATTACTATGCTAGGTGTAACAAAAATTTTTATTATAAACGTAATGTACAGAAGGTTCTGATAAGTTTGAAATATTGAGACACGCTGAAGTGAGTGAGCTTAGACCTAAAGGAACAAATATCCTTTCTTTGCGATTGGATTTCAATATTTCATATTTATTAGAACCCTCTGCACATTTGTATTAAAACTTTTTGTTACACTAAGCTTTGTAATCAAGCAAAAGGTTTAAATATCAATTGATATTTCAACTTTTTGCATGAGAATATGCTTGGAGCCTCATTTAATGGTTTTGAAGATTTGCTTTTTAAAGTATATTATTATAAAAAACAAAGTAAAACAAAGGAGTGGCTAACTTTTCCTTAACTTTAAGCTCAGCTGTAAACTCTCGATCAAGAGTATATTTTTCTCTTTTTCTGACCATGCTCTCACTATTTTCTCAAAGCGCTCGTGTAAGCGGTTTCAGAAGACGCAACATTGAAAGAGTTTAGTAAGAAATGTAATTACAACAACCAAAAAAGTCTATTCAACTTAACTGCTTTTGCAATTAATGTAAATTTACATTTTTCGAATCATTTTTTCCATGCTTGATCCACATATACACTTTGCAATTAAGTAATTAAGTGTTCGTGCTGTGAATAAACAGTGTGTAAAAATGCAGGGTTCTTGTTTAAATTTTAGTCCTTTTTCTAATGTTTTTATAACAGTTCTTCCTTTTATTTTACCGCATTTACTCATATGGTTATCAATTTCACGTTTGGTGAACACTGAGAAATTCCAGAGATTTTCCCCAGCACATATTTTCTTATAAAAATACATTTTCTTTCGAATTTAATTATATTTTCAAATCTGTATATCATGCAATATCAAATTTTGAATCATTCAAATTTTAAAAGTAAATCCATTAATTTTTTTTATTTAGAGAGTTATCCTATTTAGAAATACTTAGATTTTAAAAGTAATATTGTGCTAGTGGTTGTATGAAATCACAGCGCAACAGAGCAAATTATCTCATATTTTGATTAAAAAGTTCAAGCGCGACGTACTTTATGGACTTTTATTTATTATTTTTTTAAAGTTTTCTTAAATATAAATATTTTGCTGTAAAGGAACCTCGTAGAAGATTGAGGAGTTTTATTATTGAATACCACTTAGAGTTGTTAACTAAAATACTTTTAATATTGTATTGTCATAAGTGGTTAAATAATATACAGTAAGTGATACACATAAATATTTTAATAGACAATTTTCAAAAGTTAAATATGCTTTTGATTACTGTGTTATGAATTTTGTTATTTTATTTTTACTTTGCACTTTTTATATTTATTATAAGTATATATTTTTTATATTTATTATAAGTATATATTTTTTATATTTATTATAAGTATATACTTTTTATATTTATTATAAGTATATATTTTTTGATTGTTTTTATTTTTTTAAATTTTTTACGTTTAATGCATTTACGTTTAATACGTTTAATACGTAATTACGTTTAATACGTTTAATACATACTAGGGTGTCCCAAATAAACACTTTTTTCTTAAATTTCAATTTGCTCTCTACTGATTTTCATTTTATAGTTCCTAAATAACACCCATAGTCTTTTTTTAAGTTTTATAATGACTAGAAAAGATAGATGTAAGTTCTGAGTTTTACTGTTTTGTGCACTTACAAACAGCAGTATCTGGTATGCACAAGCAAAATATGTTTTAATATGATGTAGTAATTGATACTCAAATAATTTTCTCAGGGCATTATTAACAATTGGCATAGCTTCCTAAGAACATTATTAACAATTGATATATTTCCCTCTAGACATTATTAAATGTTAATATAGTTTCCCATGGGCATTATTTATGATTATTAAAAAAATAATTCCATTTAGACATTTTTTTCGTTCGAAAGAGTTCTCGTGTGAACGCTTATAAAAGGCGTTGCGGCAACCTTAATAAAAATGTGATATGAGAGTGAATAAAAAAACAGTTTAAGACTTTATAGATTCTTGGTGTGTAACATTTTTTAATAAATATAGTAAAAGAACTCAATTATTTGAAACTTTGTATAGAAAATGGGTAAAACAACTAAAAAAATAGATGATGCAGAAAAGTTAAGTTATATTTACTTGTTGTTGTACCCACTTATGGATTTACCTCAAAGACAGCTTTCATCTAATGATGATATTTAGAGATCAGTTTATACTTCGCGAGTCATAAGTTAAGTACAAACTTACTTTTACTAATGTTGGTTGCAAGTTGAAATCAAAATCCAAGGATCTTGTTCGTGAAAACAGTGTTTTTACAAATCCTGAAAACTCCTGCTTGGTATCTAGGATTAAAAAATTTGGTGAATGCTGGTTTTTGTAAGGAATATGTGATTTTAGGGTTGAAAATCAAGACCAAAATCATCAATCTCAATTTAAAATACGATAAACTAATCAAATCGTCTTCTCTGAACTGGAATTGCAACAAATGAGAATCGAGATTTTTTGCTATATTTGAAGTGATTCAAGCAATAGTATATATATTTTTTTTAAATAGAATATGAAAAAGATTTTAAGTGGATTTTAATCATGAATCCGCTTAGAGGCCGGCGACCTCTAAGATGAATTGTGATTCAATCCGAAAGCTAGGTAGAAATTAGTTTCTAATTAAATGTTCATCCGTGGCGCTCTATAAACAAACTGTTAAGTCTTCTTGGAGCATTTTTATAACCAGATAAAAAAGAAAAGAAAAAAGAAGATGCTACAATTTTTATTTTAAAAGAAAATCATTTTTAATAAATATATACTTCATTTTGATACTAAGCTGTTAGAACAGATTACTTCACGGCTTAATATTATTCAAAAATTGAGCAATTTGCAGCCTCAGTGAGCTCCCCAGATGACGACGCTATAGAAGACCATCTTTTAGGTGTTGTTCAATGTCCTTTTTTAAAGGGAGTTGACCAAGAAGAATAAGTGAACAATCTTTTAGAATATTATTGATGTTGAGAGCAGATCATATGTATATGCTGTGATACAACTGCAAGCAATACAGGCGGATTACTTAATTCCTTAACTCTGTATTTTTTTCCTTGGGATATAAAGAAGTTTCAGCTGAAACAAAGCTACAAATGCTGCAAACTCAAAAAAAGTTGTTTTTGAAAAGCCATAAATATTTTAGCGTTGTAAACTATCAAATGTACAAAATGGAGAGACTACAGAACTACCTGAGTTGATTTCCGAGCAAAACTACCTTCTCTTTAAACATTTTAACCAAAGGGTGACATAAAAAGTTGGCTCATTAATAGTCTCAATACTATAAATGTTTTTAACCTCAATTTTGCTAGATTTTATTGAGTGGATCAAAAACAATCTGTGTTTTATTGATGGTGCAGAAAAGAACATGAGATTCATTCAAGGTTTTATTTTATTGCAGCTACTAGAGATAAAGATCTTCAAAATGTCTTTTTGTAGTTAAAAAGTCTGCAAAAAATTTAACTGAGAGTATAACCAAAAAAGAGCTTGAAACTATTAAAAAGTTGTGTTTTTTAAGAAATTTTTTACGTATGATTCATATACCTCAAATTGATATTTTCTTATTGTCCAGAACTGTCCAGAAAACAAACTTGCATTTTCTATTAGCTTAACATTAAAACGTAAAACTCAAATTTTATATGTAGCACATTCAGTCAAAATAGAACCCCACCCCCACCCAAAAAAAAAAGTTATTTTCTGATTCCCATTCTATGAGACCTAAATGAGCTGGTAACACTTGTTATCACTTTCGTGCATCAGAATCATAGAAAATGATAATCTTTATTTGAAATCTGCTGAAGCGAGTCGTTTTCAAAACAAGAGTTTAAATTAAGAACACTGTTGATATCTAAACTTAACAAAATATTGAAAAAAATTATAAAACTTAGTACTAATATTAAAAGTCCCCAAGTAAGCAATTTTTTTTTATATTTGATTTCGCAAATATTAGGTACTGTTTTTCTTTAAAATCAGTGAAATTTTAAAATACTACAACTGCGGTCACTTACGGATTATGCAACACGCGTCACTCAAGAAAAAAAACAACAATTTAAAACCTGTCTAATAGCGATGTGTTGACTGGAATGTATATAGTGACTGAATTTATGAGATGGTATAGAAAGTTCGGTCAAAGTAGGCTTTGAAGGTGCGGTCAAAGTAGATGTTCTCATTTAAAATAAAATATTGAATGCTAGTTTTTATTTTTATTAACTTATTTTTACAATATAGTTGTTCGTATAATTCAGAAAAAAAAGTAAAAAACGCTAATTTATGCCTAAAATATGAATGTTCAAAGCTTAAGTGACCGAACTTAGGCGATTTTATATATGTAAATATTTTAGTAACTTTTCCTGATTAAATTGTTCTTTATGTTAGTTATACGATGATTGCTTTCAACACCTAAATTCTATTAACGGAGTGAACATAATGAAATTCTTAAAAATATTATTAGATACATTTTTTTAATTAGGAATAAATTGTAACTTGATTTAAACTTACTGGTTTGCTATTTTATTTCCATTGAGTTGAAAGTCACTTTTTTCTGGACTTGCTCGATAGCCGGTTCTAAAATTCATTAGAATATCTATGAGACACACTACGTCAGAAACAATGTGAAAGCTAACAAATGTGTTGCTAATGTCTGGATTGTTGTAGCTGATGTTGTTAGTAGCATTGTTCTTGTTACCTCTTTCTGGTTTATAAGTGAAAAAACTTATATCAAGAGGAAGAACAATCATATTGACCACAAGTGTTGCCATCATAAACAAATCCCAATACTGTCTAAAATGTAATAATCTATATTTAATTTTTGATAAAAAAATTAATATTAAAAACCAAACTACTCTCGCGCAGCTTTTAATTTTAGACCTACAGCGTACAATAAAAAATTAAAATTTTATTAAAAAATCTAAATTAGTCTATTAACTAATTCTCATAACTTCATCAGTATTAGTTATAAACTGGGGCTCATTTGAACTCTTTTTGATAGGGTGTTCAAAATAAGCAATAATTGCATTAGCTTTCATCTAGATACAAATTCTTCAAAACATCTCCTTCTCTATCAACTTGGTTAACATTAAAATCTATCAACTTGGTTTAACTTTAAAATCTAAAAACAATCTAATATGACATAACTCAATTTCACTAAACTCTTCTAAAGAAAATATAAAGAAAAATATACACTCTTCAAAATCTCTTCATATTCTTCATTTTAAACTATATATATATATATATATATATATATATATATATATATATATATATATATATATATATATATATATATATATATATATATATATATATATATATATATATATATGAAAAACTTCTATCTAACTGTCGGTTATTCAAACCGAAAGTTAGGTAGAAGATCCTAGTTAAATGTTCTTCCGTGGCGCTCTATAAAACAAACCGTTAAATCTTCATGGAGCACTTTTATAATCAGATAAAAAGAAAAGAAAAAAAAGATGCTACAATTTTTATTTCAAAAGAAAATCACTTTCAATAAATCTCAATCATGCAGTTTAAACATATTATTTTTTGTATC
The DNA here is from genome assembly GCF_038396675.1 of Hydra vulgaris. Classification (NCBI taxonomy): domain Eukaryota; kingdom Metazoa; phylum Cnidaria; class Hydrozoa; order Anthoathecata; family Hydridae; genus Hydra; species Hydra vulgaris. The sequence goes on from NC_088932.1 coordinate 46,307,474, forward strand.
TTAAATGTAATTATCACGTAGACCAGGGCGATTTCGTTATTTTGGCATAACACCATATTAGGTCTCCTAATTTGATTGGTTGTAAATTTTGAAATAGATTTGCTGTTTAACGTTGTTACCAATTGAAATTATCGTGTCACTCTTACTCCAATAGGCATTATTAATATCTTTGTGAAATTGATTGATAAAATAGATCTACATTTAAAACTAAAGTACTTTATACTTTAACTAAAAAGTTTTCTAAAAATCTCCTTTAATTTTTTATTCGAAAATGTTGTTTGTTCCAATTAAATGCATTTCTCATATTCGCATTTTTTATCATTAAATGCGCACCATTGCAAAATGTTTATAGCCACTATATTGATTACCATGTTTAAAATATATCATTATAAAATGCAAGCACCGGTATTTAAAAAGATAGTTGTTATGTCAATTGGTAATAATCGCTTAGCTGCATTTTCACCCTTAGTGCCTTTATATTACATATGTTTCAGATGGTACCCAAGTATCTGCCAAAGGAAAAGAAATCCTTTGTGATACCAATCTCCAATTGGCTATTCAAACTGTTAAAAATGACAGTAAAATATTAACAGCAGCAAAAACATTTGGAGTACCAAGATCAACCCTGAGACAAGACAAGATAAATAGACGTCTACAGTCAAACTCTGTGAGAGGAAAAAAAGTGTTAACAAACCAACAGAAACAAGCACTGGTAAACAGGCTTTTTTTACTAGGCAGATAGTGGATTTCTATTGACAAAAAAGTGGTTGAGGTATAATGCTTATTTATATTTGCTATTTAGACGGCCATAAAAGTCACATTTCTTTGGAAGCTGTCGAATTCTGTATGCTTTACAACATTGAAGTAGTATGTTTACCTCCACAAAGCAGTCATTGTTTGCAACCGCTGATACACACTATAATAAGGTAATAAAACAAAAATAGTCAGAAACTTTTTCCAAATAACTCTCAAACGGATTATAAATCTCTTTACCTCGCAATCAATTCTATCTTATTTTTACAGTGTATGGGAAAAAATGGTTGTGAAAAAAGAGCTTTTTGTTGATGCATTCACTTGTTGTGGGCTGTACACTCTCCGTAATACTTTAAAGAAAAACGAACATAAAAAAGGGGAGTCATTAAGAGATAACATCAAGTTTCAGCAAGGAGATATAAATTTTCCGTTACTAAGAACAGTTATTCATTCTCCGAAGAAAATTTCAAACCCAAATCAAACAAAATCTTATTTTGCACACATTACATGCATTGAAAACATGGAAATGTTGAAGAAAAAAGAGAAAAGAATAGAAATAAAGAATAGAAAATCTCTGGCGTGTTTTCCAATCCAAGTGAAGAAATGAAAAGGTGAAGTTTTCTATCAAAACAAAATAAAAAGTGGCTCAAAGAAGAGGAAATCTCATAGTTTGAAATCATTACTAAATCAAACTCAACCGAGTACATCAAAAGCTTATAACAGAAACACAAAAAAAAAACACTTATTGCTGTGTGTGCGGTTTGGCATGGGTGAATTCTTCATAACACTGGTTCCAATGCGTTTCTTATCATGGACGGGCATGTGAAATCTGCTTTTGCATCAACAAGTGCACAGAATGTGTTTAATTCGATAAAATATAATAAAGCTTTAACTCCTTTTACATTGGCGAAATCACCCCATATAAATGAAAAAAGTGTAATTCAAATTGCTGTTTATAATTATAAATAATTTTATTTGTTGATTTTTTAAACGTAGTCCAGCTAAATATAGTTTATTCAATATTATTCAGTTAATGGTATAAGGTTAAAGCGTATCAGGATGAACAGTATGCATCAAAGCAGCAACAGTATACATCAAAGCAGCAAAAGTGGCAAAATTGCCCCGGTCTGCCCTACTATACATAATAATTTAATATATTAAACATATCAACCATATCAAACTTATTGAAAGTATAACAGTATTAAGCAATATTTAACTTCCACTGAATTTAAAATAATTTAATGATGCCACATATGCACATGATTTAGAGATTTTTCGGTTTTTAATATTACTTTTTTTTTAACTTATGGATGCTGGTTATTGTAGGCTTGGTAAACTTTAGGTTGGAGTTAAAGGTGTTATTACTATTGTGAAATAAATACCAAACAAACTTACCTAAGTTTACTCCATGGGTGTATTACAAATCCTGAGTTCTTTGATCTTTCTCTTTCATACTCTATAGCTGATATTCCGCCAAAAAATTTTATAGTTTGTGAGCTGTGCGCAGGACAAAATAAATTTTTTATGAGTCCGGCTGATGTTTTTTTTTTATTTAAGAACTGTAGTCTAGGTTGTTTGGCAAAGTTTATAAAATGCTTTTCTGATTTCTGATCTAAATGTGGAAACAACATCGCTCCCAAAAAATCATTCATAAGATGTGACGGAGTATCTTCTTTTTTATCACCACAGTGATCATAAGATTTTTTCTCGGCTAACGAAATTTCCATTTTACATTTTATTGGCTCTTCATTAATACTTCCTTGATTATACATTTTTAGTTAGTGGTCTCTTTGTTTTATTTGAAACCTATAAATTATCATATTATCACATTCTAATACAAGTGATATAACAATAAACTAAAATCACTACTTTTTTAAGTGCATTTTCAGACCATCTTACATCATTTAAAAATTGTTTAAAGGACTAAAATATTGAAAAAAAATCTAATACAACCTTTTTGGAATACTCAATAAAACCTTATTTGAACTAATAAAACTGAATTTAATTTTTTTTTTTGGAAGTTTTCTATGAGTAAAAAGTTTTTTCTACTTTAAAATTATAATAATAGTTTTTAACAATGATTAAACTTTTCATTTAAATTTTCATTGCATAGCACCCAATATTTTGTAGTTTTTTTTTGCCTTGACCGTTAGGGTGCGTCATACTTTTAAAAAATTTTAAATTAAAAAAAAAAAACAATTTGAGGAGTGATTTTATTATGTGGTATTTCTAAGCAACATCGAAATAAAACTTTTTTTTATTTTTATTTTGGGTAAAAATGAACTCGAAAATTGCGACATTTAAATAAATAACATTAAAATGAAAACAATAGATAAAATTAAAAAAGTAATGATAAAAATTAATTTTTATTACACATGGTTGTTAAAATATTTTACCAGACAAAAAAGTTGAATATATATATATATATATATATATATTTATTTATATATACATATATACATATATATGTATATATATATACATATATATATATATATACATATATATATATATATATATATATATATATATATATATATATATATATATATATATATATATATATATATATATATGTATATATATATGCGTATATACGTATATATACATATATGCATATATACATATGCACTATCGATTTGAATGAGTACTTTTTACTGTACTAAAAAATCAAGCAAATTAGGTAAAAATTAGAGTTTTGCATTAGATTTGTCCATGAATATCCACAAATTTTTTTAAAATATTTTACATGACATCTTCAGCTACTTGCAACTCTAAACTTAAGTTTATGTTTATGCTTATGTCAAATGAAAATGTTTTGCAAAAAATGGCATCAAAAAAGTCTGGGAATAAAAACACCGAAATAATTTACTCATGCTTTTTAGTTCATTTGCCCTCACGAGTGAGGATGTTGAACTCTAAAAAAGTATTACTTGAAATTTAAAACGTGCACATAAATTTCCTAAATCTGTTATATGTGAAACACCAAGACGTTCTGTGGACGCACGCGGATTTGTCCAAATATTACATAAATTGCATAAAATGTTAAAAAACAACATGTTTTTATGGAAAATAAAGTTTTCAATAAAATCAAGCTTGAACATCAACTAAACAGTTTGATTAAATTTTTCTTGGATTGCAGATTTGCAACAACGTTTCTATACTCTATTTTTACTCTAATAAAACCATCACGTCTTTGAAAGTCACAAACAGCAGCTGCTGCTTCAGTCACTTGTTTAACAACTCTTTCTCAAAACTGGGTGAGGAGAGGATAGTAAGATACTTCCATAGGAGAATCTATTACTTTTTGTAAATCTTTTTTTGTCATATTACATGTAAAATTTGGCTCCAAGATTTGTTCGTTACTTCAGTTACTTTTTTTTCGGTTTCTTTTACTTGCTCTGAATTTCCCCTAACTTTAATAATCATCTTGACTGCAAAAGCTCTATTTTCATTTGGTGAGCTTGCAAGAAGAGAAATAAAAAGAGACTCAGAATGAGCATGAAATGCCCCATTTTGAACAGACTTACTTACGACATCCATAACTTCGACTGTTTGACCTCCTAATAGATAAAAAAGTTTGACTAGATGATGGGGCCCATCAACAATAGAGTGCTTTACCTTGATTGTAAACCACATATGAAGGTATACTTGAGCCACGAACTGAGAAAGAACTTTTAGATTTTTTAAAATATCACCTTCCAAGCCATGTTTACTAATGTAAAGCCAAAGAACTGGTTGACTAGTTGTGAGCCACCTGCTATGGCAAAGATTACCACATTTTCTGTTGACAAGTGAATGATTCAAGATAACTGATTCAAGGCAAGAAACTAACTTGTAGCTTAGTGAAGCGTCGGTTGACATCTTTAAAATGTCATCTGGAATTTTAATCAAAGGTTTAATATGTCTAGTTGATTCAAACTTTTCTAGACGTTTTAATTGATTTACTTTTGATAATAGTTTGCCTTTAGGCTCTTTAAATCCATCCTTGGAGTTTGTAGGTACATCAAGACTTGCAATAAGGTACCTTACAGGTAGCTCATTGGTATGTAACATGCATACTGACCAAAAACATTTTCTTCCAATAAGTTTCTCCAGGTGAGTTAATAATCCGCCATTGTTACAGATCCAGTCATTAAATTTGTAGAATCTGATCCAATCACAATTATAGCTTGATCAATACCTCTAGTAACCATCCAGTTATAAATATCGATTGCAGCTTCCTTAGCTGGTTTGTTTGGACCCTTTAAAGGTGTATAATGTGTCAACTAGCTTTCATCTGGTTCAGAAGTAACACTTATGTTCTCTTGCTTTTCTGTTCTTCAACAAAACGCTTTAGTAATTGAATCTTCAATCAAAATTAGAGTAGGACCTTTTCTTCCATCTACAAATATGCCTTTAATAGAAGCTTCAATAATTAGTGTTACTGACAAAACTCTAGTTTTATTCATAACCTCTTAGCTCTCCAAATCTTTTTAGGACCACATGCTAAACTAGCCATTTTTGGATTCAAGTAATTTGATTTGATCAAATCTTGAAGGAAAGCAGATGCAATTGGAGATGAAACAGCAGGAGTCAAATCGAAGAGATGCTAGTGCTGTTTTAGGGATCTTCGTGTAATTTTGCTTAATGGTAATAAATGGGGAAGTTTTTTGTTTAATATTGTTGGAGCTATCTTCTGAGGATTCTTCATTTACATCTTTAATTTTTTCAGATAAAGTTTTTTGATCTAAGTCATGCCCCACTGATTCATAAACTTTGTCCTCGATGTTTTCAATTTGAACCTATCTATTAATGTGAGGTTTTTTAATCAAATTTTTTCTTTTTTCTAAAGATGCAATATCTGTTATTTTACGTTTCACTGCTTTAACCAGTCTTTCTGTTTCTTCCTTGTTTAGCTGATATATTTGGATCGCCTAATTTTTCACCAACCTTATCTCTTTGAGATCTGAGCCATAGTAAATCAAGTTGTGGGAACTTGATAGCTTTAGAACTAATGCATAAAATAGAACTCCTTTAGAACAATTTTTAACCTCCATACAAGTAAAATTTTCATCTGTACAAAGTAATATGTTACACTTACATTTTGTTACAATTTGACACTTTTTTTTTTTTCTTTTTGATTAGAAATGTGTCAAAACTTATGCCAGGCAGTTAAAATTTTATCTGACAGCGTTTTTTGAGATATGAAGGGGCCTTAAACAAAGCATTGGATGGAGACCATTTTTTCAATACCAAGTCTGCCAATACCACCGAGATTTCTTTTATAGGTAGCTGACTCCTAAAAAAACATTTAAACTGTTTTAACATTGTCGTTTGAAATACTTGAACTGTCTAATACTTGGATGTCCTTTGAACATCCTATGACGCCCAACGGGTGTCAAGATGTCTAATAGATGTTCTATGGATGTTATTAGACGTCCTGTGCCCACTAAAATTCTACTATATTATAATATCGCTTCAAAAACTCACCTGTTAAGATCATCAGAAAGAAGCAAACTTTTCTGAACATGTAGACCTTTCCTTTGTACATCTCTCAATGTAGGAACTTCAGTCTCCAACTAATCTTTACTTACTCCAAGGTACTTAGTTAAATTAGCTGTAGAAGAATGTCTAGTTTGTTTCAATTTTAAACTTTCCATAACACAATATTCTGTTTTATTTATTTTTTGCTGTAAAACGAAAATAATTATAATGAAAAACCACAAATAAAATGCAACAAATATTGCAACTTTTTGATATTGAAATATACACTATGAAATTCACTACTAACGCAAAGCAAATAACAAGTACAAAGTAACTGTGTTCTATAATTCATAGATTAGAAAAACAAATGTACTTATTAGAAATTGAATAATTAAAAATTTAGAAGACATTAGTAGAGTTTTGTTAATTTTTTGTCGTAAAGATGTATTTTTTAACGCTTTTTTAGATTTTTCAAGTTAACTTTTACGCACGAAAAAAAAGAATTTTTCAAAAAAAAATTTTTTTTGGTTGAAATTGTTTAACTTACCCCAACCCATAATAAAATCGCTTTCCAAATTTAATTTTCAAAAATTTTTCAGTTTGACGTACCCTATTGACCATTGTCATCAATGCAATGCATGACACCAATGACAATTAGGGTGTACTAAAAAAAAATTTCGTTGAACACATTTTTTCTCATTCTCTGGTGTCACCTAAGTTCATATGTAGCAGTAAAAAAAGTCTCACCTCAATTACAACCATATTTAAAATCTCAATTTTAATTTTTAATAAATATTGAGATTTTTACAGTTTTTAGATGCAAACGCCATAGTTTTATATTTATGCTGCTCATTTATTCTAGAGCATTTAAAAAACCAATATTTTTAAGCTAGTCGGAAATCATGTGATCTGGCCGTGTTGTTACAGACTATTAAGAGAATAAAGGATTAGTGCTTGTGATTAATTAAACTTGTGTTTACTATCTATTATTTTGTTTTATTTGCTTTGTGTCTATTGTTTAACCCTATTCATATTGGGTTGTGGAGATCAAGTTTATACTGGGTTGAGCTCTTGGAGCGAGAAGCTTATATCTTGGGAATGGCAAAGCAATTGAACTTCGAACTTTTAAAACTTTTAAAATAACCTAAATTAAATCATTTTAATTTATGTTAAAAATATTTTCATGACTAGAAATTTACAAGAAAGAATAAGAAGCCTATAGAAGTTTTGAATACCGCCAATAGAAATTTCAAACAGTTTGACAAAAAATTAGCAGGTAAAACCACTCAAACTGTTAAAAATGAAGCTTGTACTTATTTTCAAATGCACTATCGAATAAACCATTTTTTTGGTAGGTCAGAAATAGCGAAAGGTTTCTATTTGGTCTTTCGCTCTTAGCATCCTCATTGTCTTTGATGTTGCTGTCGTTATTAGGTTCATCTTCAAAATCTTGTTAATAGAGACAAATTTTAAAACTAAAAGGCTTTTTGACATAAATGCAAGATTTATTCAAATTCTTATTAAATTTTTCAATATGTTATTTTATTTATTTTTCAGTACGTTATGGTTGAAAGAAAATATCTCTTAAAGTCAAAACATACACAGTCAATGTATTTTTAACATAGTTCACAGTAGTTTTGATACACTAACATACAATCAGTGTATCGAAACTATTGTGACCATACATTGACAGATGTTTATAAAACTACAATGACTTTGTAAACAGTAAACGACTTTTTTTTCAAAGGAGTAAAACAAAAAATCATAAATTAACTGATTTCAAAGTTGCGTGACAATTTAAATTTGTTTTTAAAATATTTTTAGTAAAATAAGACACACACCATGCCATTGGGTTTCTTCGTGCAGGAACTTTTTTTTAGAACCAGCTTTAATTATAATTTTTAAATAATTAATTTTTAAATAAGGTCACAAAAGTTCATCATTTGCAAATACAGGAGATAAAAAATGTTTCAAAAAACATTTTTGTCATTACCCTAATGTGTATGTATCAAAATCTCGATCAATGACGCCTGAACTTCAAATGAAAAACCTACATCCATTCTTATATAAGAAATAGATAACATCATGTTTTTTATACTTTACAAATTTGATTTGACTCTTAAATCTTTCAAATGTGTTTATGATGATAGAAAATTTTTAGAAGACTAAAGATTATCAAAAATTTTCTGAGATCAACAATGACTAAAGAATGTCTTTCTGCATTTGCATTAAGTTTAAATCAACAAACGCTCGCTGAAAGAATTAACATTAAACTGTTAATAAATTATTTTGCTTCAACCTAACGGGCACAGACGTCCATAAGATGTCTATACAACGTCTTATAGACGTAAATCTTATTCTTGATGCTTGTTTTTAGTAATGTGTCTAATGTAAATATATAATTTTAAATAACCATAATACTAAAAATGTCTTTTTTTTTTTAATTTTAATAATAATTGTTAACTTAAGTAAACTTAGCAAATTTAAGATTGTTTTGTGAGTTTCTCAGTTCACAACCGCTGTAGAGAAACTCAGTTACTAGGCATTACAAAGGTTAGGTATCATAAACGTCTTTACTTTAACACTAGAAAAATCCCAAATTTATGCTCACATGTAGACATAGTTAATCTTATTATATCATATTTATTTATAGTACTACGAGTGTGGTGTTTCGTAGCTTTTTTTATTAATAGTAGGTAAGTAACGTTTTTTTAACTTCATCAGAGAAATTACTCAAATTTGGAAAACTACCTTACTAACTGAATAAAACTAATAATATTTGATGGAATTGTAAAAAATTCAACTGACACACTGTGAATACTCATAGTGTCACTGTAGTACAATGTATTACTAACGTTTGTATAATTGTATATATAAAAAACGCTTGTATAATTATATATATAAAAAACATTTGTATAAGTGTATATATAAAAAACGTTTGTATATTGTATATATAAAAAACGTTTTTATAATTGTACATTTAAAAAACGTTTGTATAATTGTATAAAAAATTGTATTAAAAAGTTATATTTTATAATTTAGAAAATATTTTTTTTTTTAGAATATCAAAAACATTACAAGAATCGCTAATATATCCTAATCAACTTGCTCGAACGAAAACAGGTGTTCATACTTGTCATAAAATGAAAAGATAGATTTTATTTAACCTTAAAGAAAACTTGTTGAACATTTTTCATAAAATAATCATACAATGGCATTAATTGGTTTTAAAAATAGTTCCAACCATATTGATTGCATTATAAATGAGCATAAATATAAACCTAAAAAAAAGAGATTCAAAATCAATAATTGATCACCACCAATAATTTCAACTCAAATTCTTATGGTACTCAGGATTCTAAAAGCATTTCTTTTAATCTAATGCATTCACAAAACTATCCACACTATGCTATTGTATTAGTATTTTCGGGATTTTATTAAATTTTGTTTGTGTTGCATTAAGTTGTTTTTTATTATTAAAAAAAAAAAACTGCTCCTGTTTGTCAAAACTGATGTTATAAATCAACCTTCAGGATCATCATCAGTTTCTGGAGAAAAATTTAATTTAAATCTATCTAAAAAAAAATCGCAGACAGAAAAAATAAATAAAAATGGTTCATAAATAAAAATTGTAGTTCTGGGTAATTATCACATGTTGTTAGTACAAGTCAGGGTCAAAAGACCACACTTGATGAGCAGATTGCAAGGATGATTTTTGCGACAAATTCATCATTTTAATTAGTTAAACATCAGAATTTCAAAAATTTATGTTGATGATAAGACTAGGCTATAATGGTCCAACAAGAAAGTAGTTGACTAAAGTAGTGTTTGATAAATAAAAGGGTAAAATAAAAAACACTCTAAATGAAAAGAATGTAAATATAACATATCTGCTATATTTATTACATTATGTTTTAAAATATGAAAATAAAAACTTTTTTAATAATATTTTAGTATTAAAATTAAACATAAAAGAAAAACTTGATTTAAATCAGTAGATATCCAATCATTTGATTTAAATCTTGGTTTACACCACTAATTTAAATCGGCTAACCCTAGCTACTATTATCTTTGTTTTAATATGCGCAGTATATATGATACAAGCAGCAGATACAAGTTACACGTAGCGTACACGAATTCTCTTTATTTAACTACGAAATAAAGACCTTAGTTTTCAAAAGTGCTTAAATTGCAACAAATTGAACATTAATTTTGATCACACAAAAATGTTTGTTTTTAAAAATTATCAAATGTTAAATAGTTTGATGAAATCTTTTATTTGCAAGTTTTAGTAATTTTAGTTCTGAACTATTCATGTTGTAATAATAAGGAATAATAATAACGAAAAGAAATTTAATAATACATGGTTTTTTAAAAACGTATGTATCAATAAATGTAAAAATAAAGTAAATACCTTTCTTTATGCTTCTCTTTTTTTTTTGTTTTAATTTTAATTTTTTTTACTTTTTTTTTTGTTATAGCTGGAATTACAAGGTTGTTAAATTGTGATTTAAATATTTAATATTTCCATAATTTACCATTATTAATAGTTATATTATTTATAATATTAATATTTTTTAATATGATTGATTAAATATTAATGTTGTTAAGTTTATTTTTGTTTTACCGATTATTTTATCTACCATATTATCTGTTAGTATTGATTTATTTACCATATTATCTGCTAGCATTGTATGTATTTTGCCAGATTTAGTTCTGGTGATTGCTATATAATTAAAAAAAAAACGAAAAAAAAAATGCAAACAATAACTTTTTTGTTTTAATTTTATATATTTTTCTGTCAGATGTTTCTTTATCAGAATAGGCGTAAACCGATAATCTTCTTTAATGCTTAGAATTGCCTCTTAGAGTCACCAAAAAAGTTACCAATGTGCTATTTATAGCACAGCATAATTGTTTAACTGTTTTTATATAAAGTTACTTTCTTTGTATATTTGATACAAAACATCAGCATTTTTCAAAACTTTCAGATTAAATAATGATTTTACTTTAAAAATAAATTTTGATTTGTTGTTATTTTTTTTTTGAAGTTGTAATTTTTTTTTTTTTAAGATATTGTTTCAATATCTTCAAATAAGATCTTTGGACACAAAAGTTTAAAACATTTAAACAAAAGCCGCAACACCAAAAAAACTAAAAGCTTTCTTGTCCAATGCTCATAAAAATTTTAAGTATATTTGCAAAAAAAAACACTGGATAAATATTTTTTTTTAAATCATGTTTTTAAATATCCATATTATGTCATTCTATATTGTTTACTCAACCACCTTGTCTTTGTTCAAATCAAATATAATTAAGTACAACATTCATCTAAGGACCGACGAAGTCAACTTTTTAGGACCTGAATTTAACTGGAAGACGAATTTAGGCCATATGTGTGCCCCAAATTTAACTGAAAAACGAATTTGGATTTTATAATGAATTTTACATATTAAATTAAAAGATAAATTTTATAAAGACAATTAAAGTAAAATTTTGAATAATCATTTTTTATAATTAAAATTAATATTTTTAGCTTATAACTAACCATATTTTAAAACATGACGAAACACAAGTGAAACAAATATTTTAAGGAAAAAGGTCGTGAAGAATAATGTTTAATTTTTACTTGTTTTTTACCTAAAAAATTTTTTGAAAGCGTTAAATATGATTTAAGTAAGGAATACATTTTGTGCTTAAAGAAGACTTTTCGGTTATTGACTCTTTAAGATAAATCTATTTCTAATATGCTTTCTTTTTTTTAAAATTTTTGAAATTTTTTACTTAAGGCCAATTTTTTCCCAAGGCCAAGTTAACCGCTTTCGTGAGGGAGATTACTTTTTTTTTATTGTGATTACAACCCATTTCTCAACTCTTTAACTCCGAAACACAAACCTTGTCAAACAAGACCTCTGAACGGAGAAACAGGTTTTCATACATGAAAAATGAGTATATTTTATAATTAATTTTCTTTTTTAATTAAAAAAATATATAACGTATGAATTTAAATTGAAGTTAAATGAAAGTTTCTTACAGTAAATTTCGTAATCCAAATTTTACCGTTCTGTATTTAAGTTGAGATTTGTTAAGATGTTGTTGTTAAGATGCTTTAAAAAGTTCTTATGGTCACAGAGCACCACGGTCACAGAGCACCACGGTCACAGAGCACCACGGTCACAGAGCACCACGGTCACAGAGCACCACGGTCACAGAGCACCACGGTCACAGAGCACCACGGAAAAGTATTTAGTTGGGAAATTCATGTCTTTTTACTTACCAATGTTACTTATCTGGTCAAAGCCGGCATTATGTATTATTAGCATTCATATTTACTAGCATCGTGTTACTATCGTGTACATCGTGTTACTATCGTGTACATCGTGTTACTAACATTCTTATTTACATTAGGATTAATGTTATCAATAATTTAATTGTGAAATTAAGCGCTCTTTTCCGTTGTGTTGTTATTCGGTTTGTGGTTGGCACTCTTTTCCATTGTGTGATTTTATAGTCCAATATAATCCAAAATTTTATTTAGCAATTTATTACTTGGGTTCATATTTATACTGGGATTAGTATTATCCATAGTTTTATTGTGAATTGAATTAGCTCTCTTTTCCGTAGTGTGATTTTTCAAGTTACTGAATCGCCGTCGCTTTTTTTGTAATAACTTAAGATATTTGAAAATTAATGTGCTTTTCATTATCGTTTGTCCATGAAAAGCACAATAATTAGGCTATCATAAAATTTGACGCACAGGTTGTCATAAATTTGTTGATTGGAACAATTTAGTACAAAGCTATCGAAGACCTTCATTAATAAAACCAAAATATGTTAAAATATATTAAAATGTGTTAAGCAAATCTTTTCAATAAACTTTGCAGTCCTAATGGTTTCAAAATTCTTTTAAGAACCAACAAACCTATGCAAATAAGTTTATACAAGGTAGCAGTGCACAGTGGGCCAGTGACTGGACAAAAGTATAAAAACCAAAATCAGAATTTTGATGCCTACATCGTGTCGAACCTATATAAAGACATTATAAAACAATTTAAAACCGTTTATATACACTTAAAGTTTTAATGAATATACTAATGCTGTGGTTGAAGTAGACGCAAATGTAAATTAGAAAAAAAAATTATAAAGAGAAAAATGTTGTTTAAAAATTCGATGGAAATAAATAAAATTTACATCAAATATTGCGCTTTTTAAAATATTATATTATAACTCTATATATTATCTAGATTTTAAAAGTTGGTGTATAATTGGTATAGATCTAAAATTGTTATATAATTAAAATATTTATAGCAAATTTAAATATGCTTAATTTGTTATATTTTAATGTCTAACTTTTGCTTTTATTTGACAATATATTTTTTTTATTGCTACATCTTGCTTTTATACTCAGATATTTTAAAGCTTATATATGTTTGCTTTAATAATTTCATAAATCTGGCTGCCACTAGGCGCCACTTTGGTTTTCTTTTACGTTTGAACTCTTTTACCTAACAAAAAATCTGTAATTGCGCTCAAATATTTTTATTTGCACAAAATTTTAAAAAACGTGGAAAACATATAATACGGTCTTAGTCATACAAAATGTATTACTAAACAATAATATATATATATATATATATATATATATATATATATATATATATATATATAAATATATAAATATATATATATATCCTAATTTAAATTTTGTTCTTATTTATTTAGCGCTCGTCAAGCCAAATTGATTTCATAATCTATTTTGGTTGATTTGGTTGTGGCTATTCATTTTAGTTGTTGAAATGCTGTTTTTATGAAGGCTTAATGAGTGTCACAAGAAGCAAAATTCACTAATTTATTTGACTCAACAGTTTTTCGTTTATTTATTTTGATTATATTAAGAGATGGATTCAAAGTAAACTAACCGGAGCAAGATTTATTATAAAGAATTCATCTTGGCTTGAAAATGATTTTAATACCACATAAATGAAGGATAGTAAAAATAAACAACTCGGGAGACCTAAATTATCATTTCAAGAATCATCATTAAAAACAAAGAATAGTTGCAACTTTGTCAACTTCAAATTCTTGTGAATTATTGTTTGCTAAGCTTGTACTACTTATAGATTACATTGTCAAAGATTTTTGATGATTGCGAATGCATGAGAACAATATAAACATGCAAATTTTAAAGATTCTGTTGACGCTCGTAAAATCTGCTAACTAGAAAAACTAATTAATTAAGCTAGAATACAATTTTTTTCTACAGGAAAACAAGTTTATCTAGCAACGTGTAATAGCACGTGTAATAACACTAGTTAACCATATTAAACTTAAATAAGTTTTGCTTTTCACGAGCAAGGATCTCATAATAAAATAAGTGCTAAATAGTGTACATAGCGCAAATAAAACATATGCAACTAATAAAAGTTAGTTGCTGTTAAGCATAATTAGGTATCCATAGCAACTAAATAAAAAATATATTCACGTTTTTAAAAAGCGCGACCTCATATTGGTACTTATATAAAATTTGGTAAACATAACACTTGTTAAAATATCTGCAAATATCAAAACTAGATTTTTGCTATCCGAAATTTAGTATCCATAGCAACGAATTAAAAAAATAATATCTTCATTAGAAGCGCAGACATCATATTATTATTCATCCTAATTTTAGTCAATATAGCCCTTATATTAAATTAGTTATGAATTTTGTCCAGTAAAAGTGAATTCTGGCCCACTGTGCAGTGTAGTGGTACAAACGTTTGTTTTAAAAGCATAAAGTTCCTAGTTTGATCCCACCACGTACATCGTAGTTCCGCGTTCAATTTGCTTCTATGCGCAGCAACCTTGTTTGTAAAGACTCGTGTTTTGTAGTTAACAACATTTAAAAACAAAAATTAGAAGCAGAAAAAGGAGGAGTTAAAAAAAGAAGGAAAAAGAGTTTATTGTTTTTGCATTTTATAAAAACAAAATTATATTAGCAAAGTTCTTTTAATTAATTGGATGCGTTTTTGAGAAATTTATTTTTCAATTAACGCAAATCTAATTTTCAAAAATAATTAGCAACTACATGGTGTAGTTTGTAGAAGCAACAGATTGTCTGAAATAATCTTTTAGCCAGAAGGAGTTAGAGCTTGTCTATTTGCAACTAGTAGCCTGTAAAAACCAGTGCTTTTTTATAAGTTAAAATTTAAATAGAGCTTGGTAAATGACGGTTAAATTGTTGAATAATAGTTTTTTTTTGAAAAATTAGTTTGTTTTTTATCTAAATTTGTTTTTAACGCCATGAACATTTCTTAATAATTTGTTTTCAATAAATTTTTTCAACAATCTATAAACTACTACTAACGAACTCTGTTGAAAATTTTTTTTTAATTTTTGTTGAACTTTTTATTAAAAATAGCAGTAGTGATTTTAGTAAGAAAATCTTTAGTAAAAAATTAAAAGTATTTATACGCAGTATGAGCAAATTTAAATTTTAAAAACTTAAAATAGTTTAAGTTATTAATAAATATTTTTAATTTATTAATAAATTAAATTATACGCAGCACATAAAAACAAATTCTTAGTTGTTATACTTGACACGTCGTTTATAAACTTGGAACATGGAAGTGTCAAAAGCTTTAATAAATGGGTAAAAACATCAAATATGATTTGCCAAAAGAATTTGAGACTTCACGCTTAATAATGGCTCTTTTAGTTTGAATATTTTTTTTCAAACCAAATGATAATTATTTGTAATAAGGTACTTGTGTGTCATTTATAATTTTTTCTAACTTTTAAAAACTTAGAGACGACAGAAATAGTCCGCTAATTTTTAATCTTTTGATTTTTCATCGTTTCTGTTAATCGGGATAACTTTGTTAATCGGATAACTTTGTTAATCGGGATAACTTTGTTAATCGGGATAACTTTGCTAATCGGGATAACTTTGGTAATTTTCTGTTGGTTGGAAAAAACCCTTTTTGTATAGATGCTTTGAAAACTTTAAAAAGAATTTTCTTAGAACTTTATAATTATGTTTCCGTTTATACCGCCTCGCCGCTTAGCTTTGTTTCTTTTTAAAGATTTTAAGGCTCTTTAAAACTCTTCAATTGATAAATTTAGCAATAAATTATAGTGAAAAATTGAATAATTTATAGATTTCAAAAAATTATGAAAGGAAATATTAGTAGAAGGAATCCTACCAGCAAGTTTACTTCCGACATCAGAAAAGTATTATTAAATTTATATATATATATATATATATATATATATATATATATATATATATATATATATATATATATATATATATATATATATATATATATATATATATATATATCAGGGGCGAATCCAGCATTTTTTGGTATTTAAGATAACTAACTTTCAGCAATAGAACAAACTCCAAACATTTATTTGTTTATAGTTGTGTTAAACAAGAATGCTTGGCTAAAAATCTGCAAAAAAGCCCTTAAAATCCGGCCACAACTGTCCCAAACGTGACAGCAATAGTTTTAAATTTCATTGTATAATCTACCAGCGTTCAAAACTTGAAACGCATATTCTTCATCTTATATGAATCATTTTTGAATCAAATTTTCAGGATTTATTCATCTAGGAGTGATTTAGAATCTAGTCAATTCTTTAGGCATTTAATGAACTATAAAATAATTTTTATTGAACTTTATCTTTTTTTATCTTTTTCTTAATGTGCGTAGCTACCTTTATAAACATAAAAAGTTTTTTAGTTTTTCACAAGTTCATACTACTTTTATATATGTTCTGCATTAATACCAATTTTATACATCCAGAATATATAATAAAATGTTTACGTTTTCTGTGTATAAGTTTTAGTTCCGAATGCAAGTATTAACAACGAGAAAGTAATAACAATAAAGTAGTAACGAGCATATATTAACAACCAAATAGCAATTAGCAAGTAGTGACAAGCTAGTTGTGAAAAGCAAGTAGTAACAAACAAGTAGTGGCAACCAAGCAAGTATCAAGCAAGTAGTAACAAGCAAGTAGTTACAAGCAAGTACTAACATGCAGTTAGTAGCAAGCAAGAAGTAACATGCTAGATAACAACAAAAAAATTTAACAAAAACTTAAAATGCTATTTTTATAAACAAAAAGCTATTTTATGGATGAGGTTTCATCAACTTTTTTTATCGTCGCTTCTAACTTTAGTCTTGACAAAACTTGCCATTAGGGCCCCAAAATCTTAAAATCTTTTCCACTAGGTATTGCAGAACAAAAAAGAAAAAAAAAAGCTCCTTAAATTTGGAAAAGGGTCCCTAAATTTCCCCATAAATGCCCCATAAATTTGCTAGCTCCCCTCCCCCCGTGGGGGCATTTGGGAGTCTAGCCACGACTCTGGTAGCACGCAAGTAGTAACAAGCAAGTAGTCAGAAGCAAGTAGTAACAAACAATTATTTGCAAGCAAAAGTTGTGAAACGTTTTTAAACATTATCAAAAAAATCATTTAAATACCAACCGTTATTTAAGTTTACTTAAGGTATTATATATATAAATAGCATCCATAATGTTGTTATAGTTTATTTTTAAAATTGTAAATTTCTAAAAAAAGAAGGAAAAGTATTTTATCAGTTTAATTACATTTGATTTTTTAAAAAAATGTATAAAACACCTTAGTTTCAGAATTTGACATACGAAACAATATAAATATTGATGTGTTTTACCAATAATTGTCTCAACCAATGGTCACTGGTCACCTGGCTAATTAATTTTTAATTTTTTGTCAAAACTTGTTTAGTATAGTAATAAAATTTAATAAAATATTTAGAAACATTAAATAAATAAGTCAGATAATAATTCTAAATTTCGTCCTTTAAATTTATCTACTTATGATGTACATTTGCAATGTTTTTTTATTTCTGTTTTAGGAAAGACCACAATTCCATTCATTGTGATAACTAAATTATTAATTAATTAGAGGTATTAAAATTAAAGGTATTAAGATAAAAAAAGGTGTTCTATATTAAAAGTATTACCTTGTTTGTGATAATAAAAACAATTTTAGCACATTATATATCTCTATCACGATTTTAGCACATTATATATCTCTATCTCACTCAAGGACAGAATGCCAGTTAACTATTAGGTTGAGCAAAGTTTCTTCGTGGTCAAAGTTTAAGGCTATTATTAAACATTAAGCTAAAAAAAAAGGAAATACATTATAAAATTCGGAATGAATAATTAAACTTTGTATTATTTGTTAGGAGGAACAATTAATTTAAACATTTTAAAGGCGGTACATAGTTATTGAAGGCGGTACACGATGTTAGACTGTTTTACTGAAAAAAAAGAATAAATAACTTTAATGTTCCAATAACCTTTAGGGGGTCCCAGCATTTATTACAAAGTTCTATAGTTTTTGCAATTTAAACATTTTGTTTTTTTGATTTTTTATATCACTGTGAAATAAATTAATAAATAACTACAACAACAACAAAAAAAAGATTTTAAACGAACTTAAAATTCATGCGAAATAAAAAATGAAATAATATTTAATTAAAACAAGCAAACAGATATAAAAAAAATTTTTTTTAATTACTATGATTCAATAAATGCAAGATTTCATTTCTCTCTTTTTTTCTTTAATTGGTTTGTTTTAATCATTTGGATTAAGTTCATTTTTACTGGGTTAATCTTTAACAGTTTTTTATTTTTGAATTTTCGTTTCAATGTCGAGTTTTGAATAGGAAAGTCTCGAATGAAAAATGATTTCACCCAGCAAGCATATAAACGCTATATTATTTTAAAATTTTGTCAAAAACAAATAAACGTGGAATTTGCCTAAAATAACGTCTTTTTTTTTGTGACTGCTTCCAAGCGGGCACATAACGTCTGCTGAACATCTTAAAGGACGTCTTACGGATTTTTGACTTCCTTAAGACGTCATATAAACGTCCAACAGAAGTCTTTGCCCACTGGGCTAATTACCAATTCTAATAAACATAGAAGTGATAACCTAATAGCCTGGGCTTGAAATGGAATATAAAAATTAACTGTCATACCGTGACATATATACCATAAACCCTTAGAGGGTTACTTTAACCCACTTTATTGCAATTTTTAGATTTTAACGATCAATTTTGCCCTATTTAAAAATTTTTTTCAATTTTTTTTTATTCAAAATATTTTTAAAGATATCGACCTTTAATTCGAGCTCATTGATTTAAAAAATAAGTTATTAACAGATATACTTTTTAGTTTTTCAAAATGTGGCATAATGTTACCCTGGGTTGGTGTTTCTTTAAGCCATGTATCCTTGTTGCGCTGTTTTGTTTCATTTACTTACAAATTAATTAAGTAAATACCTTCATAATGTCAGAGCAAATACTTACCTAAAATTTACATCAAGAAATACTTTTGTTTTGTTTAAATAATTGTCCTCAGATCAATTTAAAGCAAAAAAAAAATAGAAACTATACAGAAAACTTTGTATATTGTATTAATTTTTTTCTGTTCTATAACAGAAAAATAACTGTTTATAATAAACTGAATTGGTAGGTAGGTAACAACTCTATATAAATGTTCAATGTTAAAAAATAATTGTTTTATTCAGATTTAAAGGCACATAGCCTAGACTTATATTTACTGTTAGATGTTGCTCTAGAAATACCACATTTAACTTTTTTTCGTTTCTGGGGTGCTTCTAGGGCATTTTTGATTGGTATAACTTCTGATTCTTCTGAGTCAGGACAGATTCCTTTTCCTGTTGGAACATTTAGTTTCTTTTTGCGCTCTAATATTGAAGTTCAAAGGTCTGCATGATTGTCGTTCAAATGACTGATAAATGCTTATGAAATAAGGTTTAGATCAACAGATGATCGATCCTGTAGTGGCAACCGATTAATAAGAGGTTCATTATTGCAAGGATAAATTCCACATTTAGCAAAACCTGGTATTAAATTTTCACTTGAAGTGTCTTTTATTAATTCCAGCACATTTTTTAGTAGTGATGGAAAGCATCCTTTCGGAAGTGTTGTTGATTTTTTACCTTCAGGTGATTCTTTCCATGAATTCAAAACATTCTTCCATTTACTTTTTAGTGGCCTAAAATAGGCAACATCTAGATGCTGTGTCAAATGTGACGAGTTAGGAGGTAAACACACAAATACTATGTTATTTACTTGACACAGTTTTAAAACATTCTGACTAATGTGTGATGTTAAATTATCCCTAATGAGAAATTTTTTTCCAGTTCTTTATTTCAGTATAGGAAGCAGGTGAGCAGTAAACCACTCCTCAAATGTGACACTATCTAACCATCCATGTTTTGTGCGATTGTTCCTAGTTCCATGGGGACCGTTTTCAGTCCACTTTGACCACAGATTTTTTGATTTGTAGACAACATAAGGTGGTATTGTACATCCAGCAGCGTTGCCGCAAAACATGACTGAAATATTGGACTTTGATGAGTTTATTACTCTTTCAGGGTATTTACAACCTCTACGACAAATAATTTTTTTGCGGCCTGGGTCATCACTTAGGTTTGTTTCGTCATAATTGTATATACTTTCTGCTGGCACATTTGTAACAACTTGGGAGAGGTTTTCAATAAACTCGCTTAAGGTTTTTTCATTAACAGCAGCCCGATTACGTTTTGTATTAGCTGCCAACCGCGTGGTGAGCATAAGATGTCTTTATAAAAATAATTTACTCCATTTAAGTCCTGGGAAATGTTTTGGGAAGAGAGATAATCCTTTACAATAAATCTAAAATCCAATTGATCAACAGGGAATCCAAACTCAGACACTGTCAAGATGTGAGAAACAAAAGCAGATTCTTCCAAAGTAGTGAATGTTGTAGGATGTCCAAGTTGTCCATTGTGTTTTAGCTTTAGTTTACTTTGGATAGTAGTTCTAGATATGTCAAAATGTTTAGATGCTACTCTCTGACTCATTCTTTAATAGCATTAAGGCACTGTTGAAACTTTTCTTGAGAATAATCTACATATTTTCTGGAGCCCGGTCTCCTAGAATACATTCTGTTTACAGTATAAAATACAGTTTTTGTAAAATTATTACAACACTATTATTATGAATAAAAAATGTAAAGGAACTTTTGTGAAGAGCAATAAATAGTGCAAATAGTAAGTAAAAACAAATTTAAAGCAGAAACTTAACATATTAACATATTATTCAAAAACAGACAAACAACAACAACAAAAAAGTCATTAACATATAATATTATATATATTATTAATATATATTATATTAAATGTTAATGACTTTAACTTTATTATATTTGTTATAATAATAATGATAGCAATGCATTTAATAAAGAAATAAATCATACCACCAAAATAAATAAATAAAAATTATATTTATTTAATATAAATAAAATGATTGGAGGTTAATAAATGATATGGAGTTACTTTAAGTCCGGATTAAAGTAACCCCACTTTTATATAAAAACTAATTTTAATGTGATTAGTTATTTTTTTCTCTCAGCTAAATAAAAAAATAGTTAAAAAAATATTCTAATCTTTTTACCAAAGTGTGAATCTAGCAAACTCAAAGATTTTTATCTCTGTAGTGTGTGGGAAAATAACAAACCACATAAAAGTTCTGCCAAGTGAATTTCACTAACAAACTCAGTTCATTTTTGACATCCAACTTAAAGTTAAATTATTTAGTGTGCGGCAAAGGCAATATGGTTTCATAACAGAATTAGTCATATATAAATTAAAAAATAGAAAAAAACGCACCACTTTTTAAACGTTTGAACAGGAGAGGCATATAACTCAAATTTTCTGTAAGTGGATTCAAGTAGGACCGCAAGGCATAAATTAACCCGTGTTACGGTATAGGTTTTCAGTAATTTCAAAACACTATTGCGTCATTGTTAAGTATTGCATCTAGTCATTGTTAAGTATTGCGTCTAATGATTGTTTTATTTTAGAAAATATAAAAAGGTAGTGGCATGCTTTTTACTTTATAAAAAATCAATTTGAACACTGCTTTTCGCAAAACCCGAATTATTAAAAATATAAGTCTCAAATACTTTTTTTGTAGCTAATTCTAAAGAGCTTTTCTATTGTTAAGTCTTAATAAGACTTGACTTTGGAAAACTAGCACAATAAATTATAAGCTGCTTTAGACAAAAAGCTATATTGAAGGATATATCCGTTTATGTTATGAAAGAAAATGACAACATGAATGCAAATAATGGATGTACATCTAACAGTATTAGAAATACAATTACTGAATTATGTAATTATGTAATTACTAATATTATGTAATAATTTAAGAAAGTTTTATGTTAAAAAAACTAAGAAAATGTAAAGGAATAATTACCATTATAAAAAAAACAGGACCTAACTAAAAGTGGTCACTATCACTAGAAAAACTCTTTATACTGTAGTTAGAGATAATTGATTTTTCAAACTTGAATGCGGTCAAACTTTGGCCACATTCTAGTGGTTATAACTTTCAAACAAAGTTATTTCAACATGTGGGGTAAGTAAAGCTTGCCATTTGAACTCTCTCTCTCCGAAAAACAAAACAACCCTTAAATAATGAATTTTCATTTATGAGGTATTTTGAACTATTACCACAATGCACTAATAGGCTGTTTATATGAGGCACGGTTGCCTCTGAATTTAAATTTTATCCAGTATGCGTAATATATTTGTTTCTTTGGCTTTCCAGGCTTTACTTCACTTTTCAGTATAATGGGCCGTCCATGATGTCATTATTTTTACCTGGTTTTTTCACCCTCTTAAATATTGATGTCAGTTTTTCTTACACCTTCCCCCTAAAATAAAACTAATAATGCGTTTATACCATCAATTTTTTTCTGCTTTATTATACATTTTTTCTCAACAATACTAAATTGACGTAAAAATCAGGACTTAAATAGTTGCTTCAGATTTCAAATAAATGTATGTTTGTGAATTTAACTTGTATTTGTCTTATGGATTTTTCAGGATTGTTTATATCGTAATCAAAAGAATGAACTTCATTATGCCATTAAATGCAAGTACACAATTTTTATGCCGCATTGTAAGTGTAAATACCCTTAAAATCTGGTCATAAATGATGTAAAGATAAACTATTTAAAAAAATGTGTAATTGACATTTTTTTGGTCTCAACATCCACCTCCCCATTTTCAATCATTTTCAACATTTTTAGTACAAACCTCACTCTATCTACTGACCATTTATAGATGACTTCTAAATAAAGTTTATATTTGTAAGTGACAACTAAAAATGGGAGTAAAGGGGGCTCTCTTAATTTAATATTTATTAAGTAAGCAGCCGTGGCGTAGTGGTTGCGCACTTGCCTCAGAAACAAAGAATCCGTTGTTCAAACCCCACCTCTTGGTAAGTTTTGTGACATCGGTTAGGATGGAGGCTTGAACTTATAATTAAATGCTCATCCGCGGTGTGTAATATAACTTTACCTTTGTCGGTTTTTGCGGGAAAATTTTAGTTTTAATTAGTTTAGCGCTACTAAGCGCCAAACTATTTCTAGGAAAATCTGGGATATTGTCAGCCATAGTGTAATATATATATATATATATATATATATATATATTTCTTTGGCTTCCCCGGCTTTAATTCACTTCTCAAAATAAGTAAAATCTATATATGTTTTTGATCGTTCAATATAAGCGCCACGGGTGCCCCTAAATTTACTAGTATTTTATGTTTGAGTAAACAAATTTTGTGATTTTCATGCAGTTAACATTAAGATCCAGATGCAAGTTGCAGTAGAATGCGACTTTGCGTTGTTCAATTTAATAATAAAAAATTAATAAATTAACAAAAATAACTACATGTTTACTTCTTTTATGTTAAAGCGTGGTAAAAATTATGTCAAATTAAAATATGTTTTTTTTTTTCGTTAAAAATTTATTCACAATTATATAATGCGACAATATAACACAAAAACAATACAGCGCAACACGATACAACACAATCGCAATACAATGCGAAAATTATTAAACTGTTTTTTTTTTTTATTGGCTAGCGTCGCACAGTAGGCTGGATATTAGACATATGGTGGACACAACTATTTTGATCATTTTTTTTTTTACTAAAACCCTTCAAATGTTCAAACAACCACTTTTTATTAAGATATACATACTTTTATTATAAATTTTAGTTAATTAATTACTAATATTGAAAATTGTTTAACAAACTTTATTATTCTTTTAAAAAAAAGTAGATTTATAATTTTTTAATTTCAAATTAATAAACTTATTAAAATAATGTAATGCCTTAAAAAGTATAATTGAATAACAAGCTCTTCTATGTTTATACCGATGGCAAAAATATCACCATGAACAAAAGTATTAAAACAATTCGTCGTTTATTACCCACTTGGCACCCGTGGGTAAATAACGCCGTGAAATTAAAAAAAAAATTGTTGGAATAAACTTTAATACAAAATAGCGCACTTCAGAAAAAATGGAAATTTATCACTAGACTTAAAACTATTATCTAATCATCAGATATCCACGACGTTTTAAACAAATGGATAAAATTACAACGTTTTTATTATTATAAAACCCACTGAGTTCTAATGGTACTATGCAAATAATTAGCAAGCACTCCTCATTCGTTAGACATCTTTCAGTGTTTTCATTTTGACCTGCAATTGCTCAAAAGTTGGTGTGTTGATTTTGAGATCAACATACTACCATCAATATATAATGATAAGGCTTCATTAAATGAAGCTTCATCAAATGAAGCTCAGCAGCGTCAATGGGGTTTCTATCTGAAGTTTCAGCAACTTTTATGACAGTCTTGTATTTAAACTAATTTCTTAAATTTAAATTTAGTGCATGAAGTAATTTGGAACTAAATAAACTAATGGAACTTGGATTATTACGGACCAAAACTCCATTCCCAGTTTCATGTCTTGAGATACATTACAGCGTCTTAAACATTTCAAAAAAGATGCACATTATTTTTATAGCGTTAAAATATTTAAGACGGAACATACTTTACATTATTAACATATAATACTTAAAATATTTAAGTTAAAATTCAAATAAAATATTCTTCATTATTGGCATTTTCTTGATGAAATCAATTTATCTAATTGCAACTCAAACTTGTCAGAAGAAACGCAGATAATAAAAAAGTGGAGTCTGGATTTAAATTACTATCTCTGCCTGGTCTATAGTGTCCGGGAGTTCTAAGTATGTTAGAAGACCATGAACTAAATAGAGAAAAAAAAAGGGATTTGAATGAATAAGGTAATTGTGTAAATTTAGACAGATATTTAGAAAAAATCTAAGATCACAAAGGTAGTCAAATGGTTGTATTATTATAATGTGTTAAAAAGTTAGTTCTTAAAGACATAGCAAAGTGTCAATTACTCGGTGTAGTTAAGGCAATTTTAAAATATTATAGCGTCTGTATGATACTTTGTTGAATACGATATATTTCTGTTAAATGATCAGGTCTGTGAATTATGAAAAGACGAAAAAAATTAAAATGATAAATTTTGCGGTATCATAAAATATGAATGTTTTTAACGAAAAAACCCAGACCAAAGATTCTTTTAAAAAAAAAAATTCTACTTAAAATCACAATCGCTTTTTCAAATTTGAATAAGATTTTAAATAAATACGTTTTTAGGTGAGATGAACATTATAGTTTAACAATAAGATTTGTTCTGATCGTTTATTGGCAATTTTTCTTAATTATAAGTAAAATCTTATAACTCTAAAAATGGTATGACCTGGAGTTGTGTGCTGTCTGGCTATCTTAAAAACAAGTGACAAATAAAAAAAAGAAGCTTCCTACATTCATTTACTTTAATTTAAGCCCCATAATATGGTCTCAGTTAATTGTGGAAGACCTCAAAACAGCTTCTATCCAAATATTTTGAGGGACCTTGAAAAGATGATCAACAGCTCCTAAAAAGATGCAATTCCAATGGTGAGATGATTTCCAAAATCAAAAAATTGTCAACCCCTATAATGATTGCTTTTCAAATAACCCGTTTCTGAAAAGAATCAAGGTTAGATTTTCTTGAGCTCAGTTTTTGCAAGTTTCCAGATTTAGCAAGACACTTGAATTTAACGTCACACCATGTGCAAGGCCGCATGCTTGAATGGGTTTGAAGACCAAAATTAGTCTAACTCCATTTGCATTAATCAATGAGCAGATTTGTTCAATATTGAAGTGAGTTTCTTGCAACTCTTCTGATAGCGTAACAAAAGTTTATCTCTTGAGTCTTTGAGATTCCTTTAAGTGAAGAGGTTGTTATTGCGGTGGTGAGCAGTTTTTATCTCTTAACTCAATACCAACAGTGCTTTGTCACCATCAATTCCTAGCATAATTGCTAATAAAAAACTTTTTTACTGCTAAAGATTGAAAGTTTTTCCTGAGCTTATTTGCAAGCATTGAGAAGGGTGATCCTATTCTTAAAGGGCTGAGACATGTGGTGGCACACTTACTTTAGATCTCACTTGTATTGACTTAAAATTAGAAAAAAAAGCAATACAAATTGTTTCCTCTCTTGTTTTCTACGCAGTTCTGCATAATTTTCAGAGTCCTTGTAGTGCTCGAGAGTCACTGATATATTTTGTTTTTTAAATTCTTATTCAATCTCACCAAGGTTGCAAGCAACAACTATTCAGTTAGGAGTTACAAGAAAAAAAGAATAGAGTTATAGAGTAAGGAAACGGTTTACAGAAGATTTAAAAAATTGATGGTTGTATGAATCAGGAAAACATAAAGATAGGAAAAAGTTCCAAAGGGTTGAGGTACGGGGAAAAAAACTAGACTAATAAAAGTTTTTAGAGCATGCAGAGACAGAATGAGACTTTGCTGAAGTACGAAACAAGCGGGAATGAGTTTTAGATAATAAAACTAGAGATGATAGCTCCTTTGAGCAGCAACCATGATATTTATAGAAAAGTATTTGTAGAAAAGAGTAAGAGTAACTTTACGACGACGGGAAAGAGGCTCAAGCTTAGCAGATAGAGAACAATCTTGGTCTTGTACAGGTGGCATATTTGATCTGCTCGGTTATGAAATCTTAAAAAGTTTTTCAGACAGAGCAAGTAAAAAACTTTCAATTTTGATCATGAACATTTGCTTAATTCGGCACTGTAAATTTTACTTCACTAAATCAAATTCTGCTTTTATCAAAGTTTAAACTTAATTTTTATAGAATGACAATCCACATACGTACAAACATTATTAATTAAAAACTATTAAAATAAAGGAAATATTTACTTAAACTACAAGGAAATAATTTTTGAATTATTTTTTTCTTACAAGAAAACAATTATTTAAGTTAATGATTGTTGCCACACTTAAATGAGAGCTTATATGATGACACTTAAATGAGAGCTTATATGATGACACATAAATGAGAGCTTATATGATGACACTTAAATGAGAGCTTATATGATGACACTTAAATGAGAGCTTATATGATGACACTTAAATGAGAGCTTATATGATGACACTTAAATGAGAGCTTATATGATGACAAAGTCCAAAAGACGATTATTACTGCTCTTCAAAAAGCTTTTCTCTTTTTTACAACATTTTTTTCTTTTGATAGAGATTTTCTCTTTTTGTACCTCTGCAATTATTTTTATGTAATTGTTACAAACTTTGTTTTAAAACAACCCTAATTTGTAAAGACTAATTCCGCGGACTCGCCCTTCCAAACGTGTTCCCGGACTCACCCCTCCAAACGTTTTCGCGGTCGGTTATCTTAGTTATCTTATTCAACATAAAATTTGTTTATTTTTCTCACAGTTTTAAGAGGAAAATGTTTTTTATTTCTATGATTTTTCTCACAGTTTTCAGTTTTAAGAGGAAAATGTTTTTTATTTCTATGATTTTTCTCACAGTCTTTCGGTTTTAAGAGGAAAATGTTTTTTATTTCTATGATTTCTATTTTCTATGCTACATAAGAGATGAGGGTTGATTTGAAACAAAATTTCTAAAAGTTTGGTTTGAACAAAATGCAAAAAAAAAAAAATGCAAAAAAGTGGTTAAAAAGATTACCTAGGGATACAGAGGTATACTTTAGAATTTATAGTAGTTTATATCTTAGAAAATGCTGAGATTTTTGCGATATGCATAAGCTAAGTCAAACCACACTTTAAATAGCGAAACAATATTTTGTTTGCTTTACAAACTAATAGTTCTTTATCTAGATTTTTCACTTTTTTCAGCATTTATTTGCATTTTTGCAATACTTAATACCTGAGGAAGTATTGATACATTCACGCAAATATTGTTATTTTACGCATAATTCAATTAAAACCATGCTTTAAATAACAAATCAATATTTTAGTCGATAAAATAAAAATAGTACATGTACAAATAAAACAATTGTTGTAATAGTACATGTACAAAATAAAAAAAATTGTTGGTATCAGCATCTCATGCACCGATTACTTTCAAAATAGCGACCGAATATCACAGTAAAGTTGTAAGATATAATTAGCAAAAATTATCAAATTTTTAAGTACCTCAAATCCTTAACCAATCCTTAATCTGACAAAAAACGGGGAGGGCGAATCCTTGAAAAGTATCCAAAAGTACCTGGTTTGCGTTTCTTTTTAAAGTGATATCTTTTACATTTAGTTGCTATAGATAACTAATTTTGCATAGCAACAGCCTATTTTAGGAATTTGTAGATTATCCATTAGTGTTACATTTACAAAATTTGCCATGAATACAAATATGAGGTCAATTGTTTTTATTAAAAATACTTTATATATTAGATTGTTATAAATATCTAATTTTTAAAAACCTATTTTTTGGTAGTTGCAGATTTTTTATTTGTGCTATGTACACAACATTTGGCATGTGCATTACTATGAGGTTTTTGCTTTTTATAAATGTGATTTTTTATATTTGGATGTAATGGTTACCTAATTTTGCATGGCAAAACTAAGCGGTATACTTCGTATGGTTACCTAAAATTTTGGCATTTTATTTAATCAAATTTATATTAATTACATAATCAATTATATATAACTTTTATGAATAAGTCCAATGACATTGGATTCATTTTTTGACAATTTTTAACAGTATTTTTAAACAACGCAAAATTCTTTTTGCGTTGTTTAAAAATTTAAAAAAAGTCTTGAAAGTTGTAATTACAAAAATATTGTGATTAAAAAAAACATGGGAATTAAATTATGAACGAAATTATTGGTAAAACTAAATTAAAATCAGAAACTTTACTCTCCAGAACCGAAGTAAATGGATTTGAGTATACAGATAAAGAAACTCCGAAAAATTTAATTATTTTTTTGTAAATGTTGGCCCAAACCTAGCATCACAAATAAGTAATTCAAACAAATCATTTAATAACTATTTTACTGACGATACTAGCTTACATCCTGATAATATTCTAAAGTTAGAGGAGTTCGAAGAAGCAAAAAAATCACTAAAAAAAAATAAAGCTCCAGGCATTGATGATATTTCCAGCAATGTAGAAATAGGTATTTTACCCTTTATAAAAGATCGTCTTTTTAATATTTTTAACTCATCAATTTGAACAGGAGTTGTCCCAGAAAAATTAAAGATAGCAAAAATTTTACCAATATTTAAACTGGAGACACGGCATCACTAACCAATTACAGACCTATCTCAATTCTTCAAGTATTCTCCATGCTTCTTGAACGAATAATCTACAATAGACTGTATAAATATCTAACAGAAAACAAAATTTTAAGTGAATATCATTACGGTTTTCTAACGAATCATTCAATGGAACATGGAATCATAGACTTCATGAACAACATCAGCTCATCTTTTAATAAAGGACAGTTTGTATTGGGAGTCTTTATTGACCTTACAAAAGCTTTCGATACGGTCAACCATAAAATTCTGATTGAAAAAATGGAAAAATATGGCATATAAAACAAAATTGTTAAATGGTTCACCAGTTATTTAAATAATAGACGACAATGAGTCATAATCGACGATATTTCTAATTCAAAGCTATTAAAAATAAAATGTGGTGTTCCACAGGGATCAATTCTTGCCCCCTTGTTGTTCCTTATATACATTAATGACCTTCCTAAAGCCTCTACAAATCTTGATTGCATTATGTTCGCAGACAATACAAATCTGTTTTATTCATCTTCTTCCATCGATGACCTTTTTGACAAAGTCAACCTTGAGCTTCAGCAACTTAAAACATGGTTCAGTGCTAATAAGTTATCAGTAAACGTACAAAAAACTAGATATATTTTATTAAGCAACGAAAAAAAGGCACTTTCATCAATTCTTCTCTCTCTCTCTAAATGTCGATTTCAACAATATTGAAAGAACCCAAACAATTAAATTTCTTGGAGTGGTTATAGACAAAAATGTTTTATGGACAGCCCAAATAAAGGCCATCAATACTAAAATATCTAAAAATCTTGGTTAACTTTTCAAACCTAGACCATTTTTTTCACAAAAAAGTTTAAAAATTCTTTACTTTTCGTTTATACATAGTCATCTTACGTACGCTAACATGGGGACATGTAACGTAGCTTGGGGAGGCAAACACAAGACAAAATTAATGTCTCTTTATCGACGACAGAAACATGCTTCTAGAATTATATATCATAAAAACAAACATACACATACTAAACCTCTGTTAAAAGAAATGAAAGCGCTAAACATTTATCACATCAATATCTATGCTAATATACTATTTATGCTAAAATATAAAATGGGATTAGTACCTTCACGATTCACAGAAAACTTCTTTCATTCAATTACCAATAAGTTTAACACTAGAGCAACTGGTAACTTTATCGTACCCCGAAAAAAAACAAAAAACTCTCAATTCTCTATCTCTTATCGCGGCCCTTATTTATATAACAAATCAATTTTGAAATACACCTTAATTACTCTTCCTGACAATATACTTTCTTTAAAGTCAAAACTTAAAAATCTTGTTCTTAATATAGATAATTACATAGAATTGTTCTTGTTCACATGCTAAATCCAAGTTTGAACTAAAACTATCTACAACGTGAGAAAAGTCGGGCTTTATCACAATAATATTTAAAATATTTGTGCATAAGAATCACAATGTTTATGTGTATCTTGCGTAATACCTCAAGGTTCTCGATGATAAGACTTATTCAGTCTTCTACGAGTTCCCTTTAACAATTTAATCTATCTTAACAAGTCCTTCATAATATATTCAACTAATGCTTCCTAAATTTATTTATTTTTTCAATCGTTTCTTCTTTTTTAACTGAGTGTAATTTTTTCTGTTAAATGTATTTTAGCAGTATTTGGTTAAATATAATCTTTTGTAACGGAAGTATATTTTGCTTGTATTACGATGTGAAAAAATTGTTACTAATATGTAGTTGTGCAAATAAAAATTGAAAAAAAAAAAATTTAATAAATAAAAGGCGGAGTTTGGAGATTTTGCGGCAATTCAATTTTAAGTGAAAGGAAAACTTTATAAATGTTAAAATATTTATAAAACTTTAAAAATATTTTATTTGTATCTTAAAAAATCAAAAAAGATTTTAAAAAAATATAATAATAACAAAAAAATGTGGAAGGGCAAGGATTTGAACCACAACATTTCTCTTCAGAACGCTGCAAGATAACCGCTTCGGCTAGTTAGGCGTATTGTTCGAAGAAAGTT
Source organism: Hydra vulgaris (assembly GCF_038396675.1). Taxonomy (NCBI): domain Eukaryota; kingdom Metazoa; phylum Cnidaria; class Hydrozoa; order Anthoathecata; family Hydridae; genus Hydra; species Hydra vulgaris. The sequence goes on from NC_088932.1 coordinate 46,339,307, forward strand.
TTAACTATTCCATAAACATAAGACTTTACAAAACGGCGAATTCGTGCCACAAATTAAAGTTAAGGATATATTGCTACAATGCAATTTTAAAGTAAAAATAAAACTGTAAAACTTTATGTAATTTTTAACATTGCATAATTTGAAGGTTTCATAAGTTATAGATGCAAATGTATAACTTATGAAACCTTCTTTCAAATGTATAACTTATGAAACCAAAATTCGTTCATATTTCTTATAAAAAAAACAAACTCTTTCTTATTATTAACTTGGCTTTAATGGCTCCCGTGAGTTCCGTTTCTAACATGCACGAATGAGTAAGGCAACAGCAAGAGCAACAGCATTAAATTCGATATTATAATATAATAAGATTTTGTGTGTGCCTGTGTGTGTCATTGAAAACTAAAACATTTATTTAAAATTCCAAATAGATTTCCAAAAAATTTGATAAAATATTTCAATTTTTCATGAAATAAAAATGTTATTAAAAAATGAAATAGATTTTAAAATGTAATTGAGAAACCCAACATGTAAATAAGAAATTGCAATACGTAATGAGAAAAACATTATTAAAATATGTAAATGAGAATACATTATTTGTAATTGCGAATTCACAATGTAAGCTTAAAGGTCATTATAAAAGATCTTCTTGGACATGCATTTTAATAAGTTAATAGTATCAAATTTAGCATTTGTATGCACCAGCAATACAGTAATACAGTAATGGAATTATTTGTGTTTTATTTATTATTCATCTGAAATCTCAATTAAATTTTGCACAAACAAAAATAGAAGAATGTTTTAATTGACACCCAATAGGATATTTCCAGTTACCGCCTAAACATCAAATGCTTTTTTCATGACTTTTATATTTTATTGATATTATATTATTTTTTCCAGCCTTAAATTACAAAGTATATTAGAACTACAAAATTCAAAATACAAAGAACTTTGTATTCTTTATACTTTCCTTAATTACAACTATCATGTTCTCAATTACATTTTACGATTTCTTATTTACAACTTTCATTTTCTCAATTACATGTAACCTTTCTTAATTACAACTTTCACCTTCTCAATTACATCTTACTTTTCTTAATTACAACTTTCAAGTTCTCAATTACATCTTGAAAAGGTGTAGAACTTGTTATTTATATTTAATAACCTATTGAATTAGGGGAAAGGCGCCTATGATGGCATACTTAACTTCGAAGCTTCATTATTCAGTATCCTGAAGACCAATAATAAAAGTTTCGATATGGATACATTCCTTGTTACATGTAGAACAATAATAACCCTCGGATTTTCCACAAGTTTTTTTTTTTTACAAGTTATTCCTGTTTTAAAAAAAAGCACAAGTATGCTATCATAGGCAACCACTGCTCTTATGATGGCATAGGGAGGATGAGGTTGGTTTGGATCAAGAGTAACTTAACAATTTCATTTAATCTTAGAGCCTTCCCTCAGAAAAACTAGAAATTACTTGGAACCATCCTAATTTACCATTTAATGCTACAAAGCAGCATTGTAAAGTTTCGAGCATGCGCAAAGGATACATTACGTTTTATGTATTTTTTGGACCGAAAAAAACTTTTGGAGCATCGTTTTTCTTTTTACTTTACTTAAATATAAGTTTTTCTTATTAAAAAAAAAAAAGGCTTTTCCAACTCGTCAATATTGCAACATACCCAACTCGTCAGTATGCCATCTTGCGAAGAAGTCATCATTTTCCTTGAAACAAGCTGTGTCTACCTTGTTCAAAAGATAAAATTTAAGTAAGAATTCCACTAAATTCACAAAACTTGGGTATAAAATGCTTAAAAAATCCCTTTCTTCACAGTTAATAATAAAATCACAATCTTAAATATAAGAAGGGAATAAAACTACAACAGCAAATTCCAAAATCGATTTTTGTTGATTATAAAAACAATATTTGTGAAAAAGGGAAGTATTTTCACTAAAACTAATGTAAAGTCAGTATAGCCATGTAGGTCTAATCACTTTTTCACCGAAACCAATTTTTATGGAAATATGACCGGTATGCCATCATAGGCGCTATGCCATCATAGACGCCTTTTTCCTTATTAGCTTTTTTCATCAAGATGTAAAACTTAACATTTTTTATGGATAACAAAATGTCATTGACGGATAAAAAATTTTCATTTTTTATAAACAAAAATATTAGTTTTTATCAATTAATTTCAAATCTTTTGGAACCTCAAATAGTTTTACTTTTTGTTGCGTTTGAAATTTTTAATTTCAAACACAACAAAAACTACAGGTTTTTTGGACTTTTAGTTTTTGTTATTTGTTGTGTTCATAACATATTCTTTTCTCAAAGACCGGCACCGATCTATCCGATCAAGCCGTGATACATGTATATAAATATGACACACGTAGGGGAGAGTGATCTAAAACGGGCCTCTTAGGTGAGACGGGTCTCGATCAAATCTCTTGTTTAGACAATAACTATTATAAATTTAACTGTAGAATATTGTGCAAAAGACTATAAACATTCAAGAAAAACATTTGAAAAATTTTTCATTGGTATTTTTTGGCAAAAAGAATATTTGAAAGTAGTACTTTTAAAATTTTTTTGAGCTAAATATTTTTTACTGTAATCGTAAAAAACAGTTACGTTGATTGCGTTTTGTTAATACTTTCTAAAGCTTTAACATGTTATCTTTTAATTAGCACAAGATTTTTATGAGAATAGTTTAACAATTTATGTTTTTCACTGAATATTAATAACACACTCCAAACTTTGTTTGGAGTGTGTTATTATTATTCAAAATACTTCAGCTTAGAGTCAGTTAAAAAAATATTAAATTGGCAATATAATAATATTGCCAATTTAATTTAAAGTAGTAAAGGTTTTCATTATTATTTTATAAAAATTATTATATAATTACGCTTTAAAAAGGTATTTGCAACGACTTCATTTGCTACTTTTATTTTAATTTAAAGCTACAGCTATGTATTTGTATTTTTAAAAATTTTTATAATCTTTTATTCGTGTCATTTATTTACCTATATATTTGAATATTGATTATAACTTGTACATTTTTGTGAAAATATGCAAGCCTTAATAATTATAGATTTTGTAATATTTTTTATCAATCCTTATTAAGGTGATCCACCCCAATTCAAATGAATATCTTTAATATCGACTTTATATTTTTCAAATTAGTCTATTTATGTTATTTTTCACTAAAAAAGAGTATTAAAAAAAAAAAAAAATCTTACAATTTGCCTCATTTATTCAACATTTTTCTTGTTTTGGTGTGTTTTAAAAAAAAGAGACTTCTCAGGAAGTAAATGACCCTTTTTAATGCCCTTTGGTATTTCAGCTACTAACATGTTTACTCAGGTACCCTAGCAGTTTTATCTATTTAACTGGAATATTTCAAAAGTTGCCTATCTATTTAACTGGAATATTTCAAGCATTGTCATAATGGTTCCTTGTTTTATTGTGTAGGTCTCACTGTTTGATGACAAAAACACAAACTTAAAAAAAAGCAAAAATAAATATTCTGTAACCAGTCCTCTTCCAATATATTTTAAACAAACTGGGAAAATTTCAAAGAAAAAGAATAAGCCTATCAGGAGAAATCTTTTTTTAACTTTATTGGATTCGCTAAAAAGCTAATGTGGAGAAAATCACAAAACAAAAACAAAATTTTATTTAAAAAGCTCCAGATTCATAAAATGATACAGGTTCTTCTTCTGCTTCTTTATCTAAGAAACTTTTTTTAATTCCTCTTAATTTTTGCCTTTTAACTTTGCATTTATTGGTGGATTTATAATTTCCTTTTGATATACTTAATGCATCATGTAATTTAGAAGCATCAATCATAATTCTCCCAGTGTTAACACCTAAAATTTTAAACACTTTTAAAGCTCCTTGAAAACCATCATTAAACGAAATAATAGCTGAATTTAAAGATTGTTCTAAAGACCTTTTACTAACATATATATTTTTTGGGCATCTTTTTCAAATAACACCATTCAAGCTTTCATTATTATTCTGTGTTTGACCATGAAGACACTTTTTTAGTAAATCTTGATTAGATAGATCTTTAAATATAGGAATTAAAATTTTGTTAATAGCTAATGGAAGACTCAATTTCTTTTGATATTTAAATAAGTTAGTTAGTTTAGCAGACTGCCACAAGCACCAGCTTGTTTTTGTCTTTAGACAAAAATTGATGGTGGATCTTTTCATCCTCAATTTCAGAGTTATGAAAAAGCACAGCTCATACAGGTTCTGCATATTGTAGAGATTGTCAACATTTTGTCGTATGGTCATGCCATAATAGTTTTGAAACAAATTTATCGCTTTGTCTGTGAGGTTACCTTTGCCACTTAGACTAATTTGACCAAGTTTAATATCAATAAGTTTTTTGCCTTTTTGACTTTGGCGCAAGTTACGAAGACGAGTTCCCATTTGTTTTTAAACGCGACCAACACATTCTAGTTTCTCAATATTTATATTGCCATAGGGTTTTGAGGAAACAACATCAGTAAATGAAGAGGTATCATCATCCCCAATATATGAAGTGTACCTTAAATTATTCTTCATTAAAGATCGAGAAAATAGTATCACCCCCCCCCCCACATGATTCCAATTCTCCAGATGATTTTTCATGACTAGCATCACATACATGATTTAAACTCCAATGAAGATATCCAGGATTAAGTGTTTTCGTTTTCCAGTACAAACAATCTCTGCATTTTTTTGAAAGAACAATGGCATCTAAGCACTTTCTATTCTCTTTTGAAATTATGGTCACAATACCATTTAGCGATTGATGTCCACGCTTTTGCCAGGTACCATCAACAGATACCTGACAACTTATAGGTTCATTATGATCAACACAAAGATTAATTCTGGGCTGGAATGCAGCTCTAGTAGTTCTTTGAATAGCAACAGTCTCATATGCTTTGTATAATTTGTTAGTCAAATAGTTAAAGTTTTTTGGCATCATAGGAGGTGGCATATTTATGAATGCTGCAAAAGTATGCAAAGATTCATAACTTTTGCTAAGTTCTCTAAAAGCTACAATGACATTAAAGTTTACATCTGCAACAGGTTTTCCTGGAGAGGTTAAAATTTATTTATAACTTTGAAGAGATGTATCGTATTTTAAGATAAATTCACATGTATCACATGATAACTGTAACTCGTATGAGAACCCATTTTTGTTTTGTAAATTATTTTTTAGTAACAGCTTTCCATCATTTGAACAACACTCTTTACATATACAATTATAAAACATTGTTTTTAAAACTTTAAAGTTTATTATAATATTTTAATTATCCTCATTAAGCTCATTTTCTACATCGTTAAAGTCAACATTTTGTTGTAACTTTTTTTCACTTGCACTTCCTTTTTTGTTTTCAACACAGTTTTGGTTAAAACTATGTATGCTTTGATTCCTAACATCATCATCATCATCATCATCATCATCATCATCATCATCATCATCATCATCATCATCATCATCATCATCATCATCATCATCAATCATCATCAATATATTTCCACCTTAATAACTGTATATAAAAATACAAAAGTGAGGGACATTTACAAACAGTTACAAACTGATGATGCGTAAAGACCTACGATAGCATAAAAACAATTATTGTAAAAAATAAAAATAATAATAATAATAATATTAACTAAAAACAATAATAACAAAATAATAATAAATAATAATATTAAATAAAAACAATAATAACAAAATAATAATAATAATAACAATAAACAATAATAATAATAGATTTAATGAGGCAAATCATAACAGTAGCAGTAAATAAAATTAATTAATAGTAGTTAAAGTAGTAATAATTGTTAGTAGGAAATAATAATAATAATATCTAAGATATGGTAAGGCATATTGTATTGTTAGTAGGAAGAAGTAAGTTTATTTTTATAATTTTTTATATATTTTTTATTTATACTTTTTTATTTATACTTTTAATTTAAACTTTTTGTATTTAATTAAATATAAAATGTAATATTTAATGTGATAATATATTGTTTAATATATTAAAATGAAATTTTTATTTTTATTTTTTAATTATATTATTTCAATATATTTTAATCATTTTTTGTTTGTTTTTTGTTCTTCTATATAAATATATAAACACATACCTACAAATAAACCCATACACACAAACATAAATAACATACCTACAAATACACCCATAAATACTACCATACAAAAACACCCATAAACCCATACCTACAAATACACCCATACACACAAACATAAATAAAACCCATACACACCAACATAAATACAGTTATACATACATATACACACATATACACACACTCATAAAACACACATGTACATATACACAGATACATATACACACATACTCCTACATACGTACGTATGCATATATCTATACACATATAACTAATATAAACAATCACATATATCATATACACATATACTCTACACAGATATACATATACATACACATATACTGATATATTTATTTTGTAGTTTCATTTGGTATTTGCCTGATAAAATCTTTTACTTGTTTAATAAACATTTTTTTTATTTACTTGTTTGGTAGGTTTTTTAATTTCAATAGGTAAGGAGTTACAGAAATGAATTGAATGATTTTTTATTGATGTGATACCATACTTAAATGTCTGCTTTGATGAGATTGCTAAGTTGTTATAAGATACAGATTTAAGATTGTGGTTGTGCATATTAGCTGTAAACTTGAAATAATTGTTGAAGACCAATGGTATATTTTGGTGTATAACGTCCCATGCGAAGGCACTGTTCAACAAGTAGATCATTTGATCTAATTTCATTATTTTTGATAGACTATATAGTACATCAAAGTCAAAATTATTTGGCTGAAAGTGGATTATTCTCAAAGACTTATTTTGTAGAATTATAAGGTTCTTTTTATGTAAAGTATAATTCTGTCCCCATATCTGGCACCCATAGTTAAAGTGTGACCCAAAGATGGCATGCCAGATATTTAATAAGGTTTCTTAGTCTACAAAATGTCTTACTTTTGCTAGCATCCCATTTGCACGACTCAGTTTAATAGAGATCGACTTTAATTGATGATTAAACAAAAGGTTTTCATCTAGTATTACACCAAGGTACTTGATTTTATCAATACTTTATAGTTTTTGGCCACTTATGCTGAAATTTATTTATTTTTTAATTTTTTTGCATTTAGATTTAAAGAGAGTAATTTCGGTCTTTTTTGTATTTAGTGAAATTTTGTTTGCACGTAACCACTGAACCAAACATGATAAGTCATAGCTTAGATGTTTATTTAATTTTTTCAGGGATTTTTCAACTATTAATAGGTTGGTAACATCAGCAAAATGATAGGTTCTGGAAAATTTGATACACGTGTTGAGATCATTTATATATACAAGAAAGAGAAGAGGACCAAGGATTGAGCCCTGAGGAAAACCTGTTGATATTGGTTTAATAGTGGAAGATTTATTAGCAATATCCACGAATTGAACACGATTAAACAAGTACAATTTAAACCATTGGAGAGCAATTCCTCTGACACCATAATGACATAACTTTGATAGCAGGATTTCATGATCAACTGTGTCAAATGCCTTTTGTAGATCCACAAACACTCCTCCAGAAAACTGTTTTTGATCAAGAGCCACTCTTATTGTTTCAGTAATATCAATTAGGGCATGGTTTGTACTATGATTTTTGCGAAATCCATATTGCAGCCTATATAAGATATTTGATTGATGTAGAAATATGAATAACCTAATATACATGAATTTTTCGATTAGTTTGCTAATGTTTGGTGTATTTTTTCAAATTTTCTGGAATTTATTGCAATAAACTGCATAAAGTGGTCAGCTAGAGAGAATATTAGGTTGCCAGATATGAGATTCGGTTTGATAAAGTTTAGAAATATATTGTCTATAAGTGATTTTGATTGTGGTGTAATTCTTGTTGGTTGGGTAGTAAAAGGAAATAGAGATTAAGAACACATGGAGTCAAGAAAATCAGAAACATCATTAGAAGAATCATAGTTTAGGAGATTAATGTTGAAGTCCTCAAGTTTTGGAGATTAATGTTGAAGTCCCCAATAACATGTTGGTTAACAAGGAGATTAATGTTGAAGTCCCCAATAACATGTTGGTTACCTCGAAATACTCTTTTTTTAATATATTTATTAGATCTTGGCATTTTTGTGAAGAACTTACAATTTTTACTTCTATTTAAAATATAACTTTATATGTCTGTACTGCTGTTGTCACTTTTTATTTGCGATAGGGTCTTAAAATATAGCCAAAGTTATCAAAAGCCCATGTAAGACTAAACAGTTTTATTTTTGTTATGTATTTATTGATTCTTGAGATGCTAATTTTAAAATACTTTTTGAAAAACGCTTGCTATGGGCGTTGTTAGGTAAATAAAATATATCTATCCTATGAAAGAGATCAATTAGACCTACTAATATACTAATTTAACTAAAAAAAAGTGCTCTAATTATGTGCTACAATGACTGAAATAAAAAAAAATCACTTAAAAAAAAAACTCAAAAAAATGTAAAAAGTACGTTTTTAATAGGCTGGACCACCTTAATTACAATGTATACATATTTAAATACTTAAATATATAATATTGAACTGAATCTAAATGTTATTTTAAACTTTGTGGGTTTTTGATTATATTTTTAAAAAGTTTGCAATATATATTTTTAATATATATTTTCAAGATTCTATATTACAATTATATTGAATATAATTATATAACTACAAAAAAATTCTAGTGTAAAATGTAAATCCTGAGACGTTTTTTTTACATTTTGCCTCAGTTGAGTTTACTCAGAGTGTCAAATTTTAATTTGAGCAATGAACAGAAGATTACGTACCATCAATAAATTAGTTACAGTCAATTTTTGTTCAATAATCAGATTTTATTCAGAAATTAAATAAGGGGCCCATTTTAGGCTACCTCCAGGGTGAAACGGGCCCCTAGCATCTCTTTGTTCAATGGTTATTTCTTAATGTAAGACATACCCACACCTTTAATTTTTTGATGTTAAATTGTAGAGTAAAGATTGGATTTCCTGAAAAATACTTTGTTTTTAATTTTCGGTTGGTTATAGCTACCCGATTCTATCATTTTTTGAAAAGGGGCCTGTTTCATACTCTCCCTTACTACATAAAGCAAAACAAATATAATTGGTAATAATAAGTCAAGCTAGTTTATAAATCCTCATAATCGAGTGGCCTTTTTACTCTTTATTTTTCATCCACGACTTGATACTTGTATTATTTGTTTTTCGTTAATCTCATCTAGGATATTTTTTGTTTTTGCTATTATTTTTTTGAATTTGATTTCGACGGAGAACATGTCCGTTGTGATTTAATTTGACTTCATATGATCTAGGGGCTACGCACTTTATTATTTTACCTCTAAGACTCCATTCGCAAGTTATTTTGTCTTGAATTGCCACATTTTAGCCTTGCTTGAAAAAGTATGGTGCTAAAGTACGAATATTTTTATCAGGTAGTTTTTTGATTAAATTCTTTTCTTTAATGATGTCTCCTAGATCTTTTATATGGTTTCTTATTTTGATTTTGAAATCTAGGTAGATTATCTATTAGTTGTCGTCCATGTAGTAGTTCCGCTGTAGATAATCCACATTTTATTGGAGTGTTGCGCATTATTAAAATACCTTTAAAAATTTATTCGTTTGACATGTGGCAGTTTTTTATCATAAGTTTAACTGATTTAACAGTGGCTTCAGCTAAGCCATTTAATCTTGGGTAGTGAAGACTACTTGTTATATGCCTAAATTGTCACTGTTGAGAAAATTGATGAAACAATTTTGAAGTATATTGCGTACCATTATCTGAAACCAATCTTCCGGGACACCATTTCTAGAAAATGATTCTTTGCATGCTAATATTACATTTATCAGTATTTGAAAGCAGAAAAACTTCCGGCAAAAAGCTATAATAATCAACAATAGTTAAGTAAAATTTTATTAGCCCACTGAAACAAATTCGTTCCAACCTTTTTCCATGGGCGCATTGGAACGTTATAAATTAACAGAGGTTCTTTTGGTTTTGATGGAAGATACCTTATACATGCTTTGCAATTTTTGATTAACTGTTCAATTTGGTCATTTAAACCTGGACAGAAAACTGCCTGACGTGCACGACGTTTACACTTTTCCATTCTTAAATGACCTTTGTGCAATTTCGAAAGTATTTCTTTTCGCATACTAACTGGGATTTTTATTCGGCTTTTATACATCAAGAGTCTATCAGTTTTAACTATTTCATCTTTAAAATTCCAATAAGGCTGAAGATTTCTTGGACAATATTTTTTTGAATTCGGCCTTCCAGAAACTGTACTATCTTTTAGTTGTTGTAAAAGTTCATCCTGCTCAGTTTTCTGCCCAATTTCATCTAATCGACTCTCTATAGCCGGCATACTTTTAATAATTAAATTAACGTATATGCTCAGATAATTTTCTCCAATTTTGTCCTCCTCTGTAGATTGCAATACAAGTGCACAAGACATTGCATTAGCATCCGTAATTAACTTGCCAGCAACATGCTCTGCAGTAAATAAAAATCTTAAGAATTTCATTCTTTATTGTTGAATTCTTGGCGACATCTCAGTAAGCGAAAGATAATTTAATATAGGAATTAAAGGTTTGTGATCTGTTTCTAAAATAAAAGTTGGTAACCCATACAAATACTTCGACATCCACGTACACCCCCATGTTACAGCTAACATTTCTATTTCGATTGGATAATAATTTTTTTCCGTTGTTGTCAAAAATCTAGATTCACAACCAATTGGTTTGTATACCCCATCGTGATTCTGATAAACAACTACACTAAGTCCGTTTAATAAACTTCCATCTGTTCTCAACTTTATTGGTATTGTCACATCATAGTGTACTAAAATTGATGGATTTGTCGAACTTTTTTTTATCTCATCGAATGCTTTAGTATGATTTTCTGTCCATACCCAACTGATTTTGAACTCAAAAGATCTCGCAAAGGCTAAGCTAGTTTAGCGAGTAATGGACTAAGTTTTGAGGACTAAGTTTTGATAGCTGTTGAGCCATACCTAGGAAACTACACAAACCTGTAATATTTGTTGGTCTTGCGAAATTTTGTTTTGCTTCAACTTTTTTGCTCAGAGGTTTTACACCCTCTGCTGAAATTTTATGTCCTAAAAATTTCACTTCACTTTGATTAAATACGCACTTTTCTAAATTAAGGGTATCTCTATGTTCCGCAAATTTACTTAGCAATTCTACTAGATTTTCATTGTACTCATTTTCTGTGTTTCCAAAAACTAAAAAAAAAATTCATACTTTTTACGACTCCTTTAAGACCCTCAATTACGTGATCCATTTTTTTACTAAAGATTTCTGGAAGTGACGTTAACCCAAATGGACCTCTTGTTGGGCAAAAATGACCAAAAGGTGTGGTAAACATACACTTTAACTTACTTTCCGAATCCATGGGTAGTTGCCAATATCCTGAATTAGCATCTAATTTAGTCATATATTTACACCCTTTTCCTAATAGGGCCAATGTATCATCTACACTTTTTAACTGATATAATTGGCGTTTTGTATCTTTATTTAGTTGTGTCAAATCAATACAAATACGAAGTTTTCCACTAGGTTTTTTTACACCTTCAATAGGATGACACCAGTCAGTAGGTTGATCTACTACTTTGGTAACACTTATCTTTTTCATACGTTCCAGTTCTAACTTTAATGGTTTTAGAAGAAGGAACGCTACTCGTCGTGGTGCGATATATATATATATATTTTTTTTTTTGTAATTCACCTCCCAAGGCCAAGAAGGCCTTGGGGAGAATACTTGTGGTTATAACCCTCTCCCAACTCTCTAACTCCGAAACACGTACCTTGACGAACAAGGCCGCTGCGCGGAGAAACAAGTTGAGCGCGGTACTACCAAGGACGTGGTGGGAATCGAACTCCAAACCTCTCGCTTATGAAACGAGCGCTCTACCACTACACCACTACCGCATATATATGGTGTGGTGTCACATTTTCACGTAATTCAATATGTACAGGGTCACCTTTAACTGTTCATAACCTATTAAAAACTGAAGGAAACTGTTCTATTACGTCATTTTGGTTATTTTAATCATACCACAAATAAAATCTTCAGGAATGTTTATTCTGACTAGGTTAAACTTTTGTAAGGCAGGTTTACCTAATAAAGCAGTTTTCACATTCTTACAAACATAAATGGTAATTAACTCACTATTCTGACCATTGATTGTAAATAATTTTTGGAAATATCCTAAGCAGTTTAGTGGTTTATGATCAGGACCTAATAATTGATTAATTTTAATTCCAAACTTTTTTAAATGGTCAGGTCCAATAACGGTAACTTCGGCACCAGTGTCAATTTTGAATTTTATTGTACCATTTTTTAATTTTTTGTTGTATTTCCCAAGGTCCTTCTGGCACAGAACTAATCCGATCCAACTGCACAAAATCAGATTTCACACTTCCTAAATACAATGGCCCTAAATGCTGCTGCGAGGTTGAAAAATTTTTATTTTGTTTTGTTGATCAGCCTCGTTATCTGAAATTTTCGATTTCGTTTTTAGGCAACTGAACTATTTGAGAAATGATTCATAATTTTACAGTCTCTACATTTTTCACCCCATGCTGGAAATGATTCTCTACTAAAAGGATGTTTTTTAAACAGAATTTACACGCCAATGAATTTAAACTAAAGTCTCTTTCGTTGCCAGTGTTCTGTGTTTGTGAATTAAACTTTTTTCTGTTGTATAGTTTTTGTCCGATTTGGTCAACATTTTCACTTTTATTATTTCGTTATTCAGATACAATTTATTATTTAATTTTCAGAGGTAATTTTCTCGTACTTTGTCACATCATATCCCCAATACAATTTTATCTCTTAATAACTGTTAAGACAATCGGCTGTTTTACAAAAAATACAGTTTTTACTTAATATTTTTACTTCTGTCAAGAAGTCATCAAAACATTCACCATCTTCTTGAAAACGTTTAAAATTTTAAAGTCTTTCCAAAGTGTCATTAATAATACCCTTGGCGAAGACTTTCATTTTCTCCAATATAACAGAAGGGTCTATTTTTTCATCTTCGGTTAGACTTAATGAATCATAAATACTTCAAGTTTCTGAAGAAAATGTATGCCTTAACATAGCAGCTTGATATACAAGTGGTTTTTTCTCTAAATCCGACAAACATAATCATGCCATTTCTCAATCCAGGAGCAAAATGCAGCATATCTATCTACAACTAACATTGGAGGAGAAACACCAACTTTACCACTTTCTGCCATTTTTTATAAATAGATTCTCAAGATTAAACAAGATAATTAGTAAATACTATAAAACTTTATTTTCGCACGTTTATTTACGTACTCGTAGCGCCGTATTGTGTTCATAATATATTCTATTCTCAAAGACCGGCACCGACCTACCCGATCGAGCCGTGATACATGCATATAAATATGAAATAATAATTAAACTTCACCATGTTTAATTGCAATTTAATTTTGGAATTAATTAAAGCAACTAGCACGTAGGGGTTTCATTTCATCGTGAATTCAAATAATGACCTTTATTAATAATAATAACAGTGGTAATTATCAATACTAAATTCAATACCGGTTTTTTTAAATTTGATGATATTATTATTATGTATTTTGCCATAAAGAAAATATTTACAAAATAAGACTTGAATAAAGTGTATACACATGACTGAGGCAAAAAGAAGACAAATTCAGTCTTATCGCCAAGCCCCGTTATCTCAATGTAATATATACATAAAGTACATATACAAGTGCAAATTATAAAAATACTTTTTATAAAAAATATAAAAATACTTACAAAATATAAAAATACTTTTTATAAATATATAATTTCATTTTTTTTTCAAACTTTTATTTAAAGAGATTTCAAATTTAAAAATAAATAAAAATGCAATAAAACATGAACATCAAAGAAAGGTAAAGATTCAGATTAAAATCAAAAATAAATATGATCAAAAATAAAGTAAATAACAAGTAAAAAACAAGTAATTACTATTATTTAAAGGTTTCAGATAAAAAAAAAGTTCGTTGTCAATTATCAAAAGTTTATTTTTATTTTATTTTTAATTTGATCAAGGGGAAAAAAAATTTTAGACTCATTATCCAATAGCGTGTTCCATAACCTAGGTCCTCTGATTTCGATCGAAAACTTAGTCCCAGAACAATATGTTTTTGGTTGAATATAATTGTTATTTGAAAATTTTGTTGGATATAAATGATTTATTTTTTCAAAAGATGAGTTAAATAAAATGGGTGCCATTTTATTATCTACTTTGAACATAAATATAAGAATATGATATAGATTAAGTTGAAATACGTTGAAAACGTATTTAGTGTGCGAGAAGCGATCCACATGTTGATAATGACAGATCGTGATCTTCGCCCTTTTGTAATGTTGAGAGACTTTAACTTTCGGTTTTAAATTATTGAAATATTTTACAGTTATTAATGTTTGTATTAATAAAATATATGTTTTTTATATTACAGGATTTTTGGTGTGCCTGCGTATGTCAGTGGAAACACACACAGACACACACAAAATACTATCCTACTCACACAGTTTATATTGATAAAATATATGTTTTTTATGTAATTTATGTTTTATAATTAATTTTTTACTATTGTTTATACAACTTTTTAAATTATTTGTTTATAGGATTATCTTAAACCCAACTTTGTTGAATAAAGTTTAAATTAACAAGAACAATATAAATAATAATAATAAGGTTAGTACATTAGTATTAGGGTAGAGCGGGGCATATCGGGGCAGTGGGGGTATAACGAATACATGTGCTGCTGATACATGTGCTGCTGATACATATGGCATACTTAAATTTGCTCTACATTGGTATATTGCTAGTATGCCAGCTCATCGAAAGTGTTGCCAAATAATTTTAGGATATTTTTTGTGTGCCTAATGTGCATATATATAATATTTTTTGTTTAATGTTAGATATAGTAATAGTTACTAATTTATTAATTTTGCCCTAAAAATTTGTCTAAATCATTATAGTTTTGCTCTTTTTCCCATGCTTTATTTCTTAAGTTTCTTTGTTTAAGAATATTTTATAATTAAAAAGAAAAAGTTTTTTTTATTTTACTGATTATTTCTTTTTTATGGCGTATGGGTGTATGGGCTTGTAGTTTGTATTTGTATGTTATTTTTATAAAATTTTAATGTCTGAAAATTTTTAAATTATAAAATGGTCTCATTTTTTTTCATTTTTTAAGCTTTACAATTAACAAATAACTGCAGTTTCTTAACTTTCCCGTTTTGCCCCACTTACTCGCAAAATTTAAAAACTTTGCCAGACTAGAGTTTCGTTACTTTAGTTGACGTAGCTTATTTTTAGAAGTTGCTTTTTTGTTTTTTCATTTTCTTATATCACTGAATTTTATAAAAAACAGTGTTAACTATGATTAGTTTATCCGCAACCAGCATTTGTATCTTAAGTGTATCTATATACCCTAAATAACTGTAAACAAATAATATAATAAATAAAAACCGAAACTTAAATTTTCTCAAAATAAAATATAGAGGTGGAACCTTATAATTTTTACTTCATGATATGCTACTTTGTTATATACCAATCTATATAACTTAATAAATAATAATTAATATGTGTTCTCAGCAATCAATTTAACAAGTTTTGAATATAATAAACTGTGTTAAATTTAACATTACAAAAGGAGATAGAGCCCTAATAACCAAACGTCCTGATGTATACTTTGATTTAAATATATTTAACGTCCCGATGTATACTTTGATTTAAATATATTTAATGCATTTAAGAAAGCTGAGACTGTTTGAAAACATTGTTTTTTCCAGGCATTTTTAAGACGCACAGTTGTCCAGAAATGTCATTTTTGTAGCAAAAATCATATCTTCGCCAAAAGCGAAGCTAAAAAGCTAAAATTTTTGGTAAACGTTCATTATACCCTGGCCAATAATAACTATCTTTGTAATGTCGGTTGTCATACCTCTGAAAGACACACCAATAACACGAAACCAAGGACAAATGAAATAACGAATAATAAATATGTGATATGTATTTCATGTTTAATTTTCAACCTTCTATTAACTATAAATAGCCCCCAGCATGTATGACACATTATTGTTAGAAGGAATAAATATCATACATGTGCAGAAGACCATGAACACATAGCGTCATAGCTTACATTTAACGTACTTATTTTAGCATATTTATTTTTTGAATACCTTTTAATTAAATATTCTCTGGAGGACAAATTACACATTTATTACACCTTGATAGATAGTATAAACATGTAAACATGTAGAGTAGCACACCAAGGACAAAAATTAGGCATAACATATGACAAAGAACAACACCAAGGACAAAAGTAGACACAACATATGACACATGTTACATGACAATATCTAAATAAATTTAATAATTTCCATGATTTATGGTACACTTACAAACATTAATGTGTAGAATAAACAAAATCTAAAATAACACACCAAGGACACATAAAATAACGTTTTTTTGCATTTATACTTAGATCTAAATTTTAAAATATTATCAATAATACTGGTTTCTATAGTTTAACTTCCTGGTTGATTAATAAACAAAATTATCAGGGACACATACTTTATAATTACCTAGACATGAATGTTCTATGCATATGAGAGCACAACAAGAACATATGACTACTTATAAAGTTAGTCCAAAGAATAACATTAGTTTCCTGTATTTAAAGTTGCACAGGTACTGTACACGAAAGAAACAAAGATTTTTCAACTGGAACTGGTAGTCTATCCTCTTCATCTTCAGTTTTCTGTTTATAAACAGACTGTCCAGATAAACCATCGAATATAACTTTGCTTATAAGAAGAAGAGTATTGCAAGGCTCAGGTGTTTTTGATTTATCCATAACTTTCCAAATTCTGTTTGTCGTGTGATCCATTATTCTTTAAAGATTCTCAGAATCACTGCAGTTTGATGTGACAATCCCGGAATCTGAAATGCAATCACTTTTAGCTTTCACAATAAAATTGAAGGCAAGGTATAACATGCAACCTCTATCTAAAGCCCCTTGATAGATAGTTTTATAGTCAGTTCTATTCATTCTACAGTCTAGCATTAAAGCTAAAGCTACTTCTGCTGATTAGCTTTTAGAACATGATATATTACAGGATCCATTAGTTTTACTTTCCATCAAATGTTTAACAACTTTAGCATCTTTAAATCGTCCTTTTTTATTAAAATCAAGAATAAAGGCATGAAACAGACTTCTAGTGGTAACACCTAATTTTTCATTAGTCTCTGAAGATCTTTTTTTCTTAGACCTTGTTGAGAGATCTTCAAATGATTTTGAAAGTGCACCTCGTTGTACATTTTTTATCCTAACTTGCTGTTGAGGTCGTTTACAGTAAATAACCATTTCTCCTAACAATTTATAAACTTTCCTTTTTGTCTACCTATCTCATTCAATTTCTTTTTAAAGTTTATCATAAATTTTTTGGTTAACCTCATCTGATTGTAGTTCGGATAACATTGAGAAATCAATATACAAATTTCGATTTTTGTTTCCTTAAACTAATTAAACTTTCATATTTATTCTCATACTTTCCTTTGATTAAGTAATCAAAAATTTCTTTATTTCTCATATTTAAAATTGGTTTCACCAATAAATAACTATTGAATATTATTTGTTTTGATTATTTTGTTTATTCGATTTAGTTTATTTGATTGTTTTATTTATGTTTTGTTTGGTCCGCTTTTATCGGGAGTGAGAGGGGGAGCCGCATTTTAGTTTATGTACATCATGTTTGGACTGACCCTATAGATACAAAAGCAAACAAAAGCAGCCAAAACTTTTCCAAAAATTTTCTATAAACGCACTGCTTATTTTTAGAGGTTTTAAGTTCAAGTTATTTTTACTTCAAATTTTTTTTAAACCACTCTTTCGAGCAGGTTGACATGAAATAGAAACCGTTAAAAACGAATTAAAAATCGCATCTTTTTTCGTTTTTTGACCATTTTTCTAAATATTTAAAACCTTCAAATAATGAGGGGGTCCTAAACTTTATGTGGCTGTATCTTTTAAGTGCCAAAATATATTTTGATAAAATTTGAAACCTAATTACAATTTATGTTTGAATTCAAGATAAAGAATTTTTTGTTTCAAAAAATAATTTCCCTCAACCAGGGGGATGCAGGAGTCATTTTTCAAGAGTATTCCTGCCCCTGTGATCTGACTACCGTAATTTTTAGTAAAAAATTATCATTTTAATAAACATTAGCAAAATAATAGTTGCAATTATCTTCTTGTCAAAAATCTATTAGAAATGCAACAAATTTTCCATCTCTACTGACACACACAAAACATGAATAAATCTCCGATAACAAAATCAGACAAATGAAATGCCACAAACAGTATTTTAAAAATTATAATATGTTACAAAAATGAAAAAGAAATAGGCATTTTTTCAATCTAAATATATTCTTGAAAAATCTTCTTACAATCTCGTTGAACTGTATTCAACAACCATAGCTCTTAGCTATGGTTGTTGAATACAGTTCAACGAGATTGTGAAATCTTCATTGCAAATACAACATGAACATATACTTTTAAGTGAAGCATGGGCTCCACAAACTTGTCTATTTTTTCTTTGTAGGATATATAGAGTTTCATCCCAAAACAGCATTCAGCTACTAAATCAGAAAAAATTTAACCAAATATTGACTTGCTGAAAATAATAGTATTAACATATTTGTGTCTCCTAATTTTATTTAGACTGGTAGGTCAACAGTCTCCTATCTGTACTAATTGAATTAAAAAAGATCTAAGAAGTGTTAAAAAAATTTAAAAAGCAATGAAGTACCTTCTTTAAACCTCCTCAAGGTTTCAATACATTCCAGATATTCAATTGGAGAATGAGGTTTCATTTCGTCCAATGATCTTAAAATTTTGGCACAGTTAGGTCCATTAAAACCACCACCATTATATCCATGCCTGATAATCGTTTTCTTTTCAAAAAAACTCCTTCAGATTTTTATCAGTGAAGAGAATATCAATAATTTTACTAACATGGTGTTCATAAATATGAAATTCAGGTGGTCGAAATATGTTGATAATTTCTTCAGTCAATTTCTCATCCAACAGACATGAATAAGTAACATTTTTATAATATTGCATCTGTATACGAGGTTTTTCATCGCAATAGCAACACGAGTATTTTCCACCGTGACCTTTGATTATAGAAAATAACTTATAGGTATTGCTTACTCAAAATATAAAGTATAAATGAAATTTGATTCTTACTGATAATCCAATGATGATGTTGATCAATTTGAGGTCAGAAGCCAAGGTAAATTTCAATTGATTGAGTTGAAGGAGTTGGAAAAATGTTTTCATATTGTGATGATTCTCTTTTACGTTTCGAACTATGCCTAAGATAATCACTTTGTTGACCCTTGTGTTCTTCTGGTTTCATGATTGAAAATCTAATACTGATGGGTAAAACACGTTCATGACAATCTTTAGAGATTCCTGCCCTCCATCAATACCAACGCGTACAACAAAATTAAAAATATACATTTTTCGGAAGGAACAAACTTCAGTTACGAGCATAGATATGTCAGTACAATAAACAATATCTTTTTCAAAAAAGTTTTTACCTATCTTGAGCTGACATTTTTTCACTTCGTAAAACCTATTCAAGTAACGTGACCTGTTCCTAACTTCAACATAAGTGTTCTCCTGCATTCCAGATTGTCCAGCATCTTTTCTTATCTTCTTCATTATTCCTAACACTGCACAATTTGGAAGATCATGGTTTATCTTCAAGTTCATGATTGTTTCACTTCTTATATGCCTTATAGGTGATCGGTCTCTGTATACTTTAAGAGGAAGAGCTTTTCCTCCTGTAGCAAGTTTAATTTTTATCACCAACAACAGATATTTTTTTTAGCGCACAAGAAACAACTCTGTTAGCGATGTTTTGATTCTTTGAAGTAATTAAGGCGTGAATATTTTGAAAAGTTTTTTTTTTTGCTGCAAGGATATCGAATACCAGGACCAATAATTTGACAGCATTCTGAGCAAAATGAATTTCTTTTTTCGAATGTAATGTTTTCAGATTCTAAGTAGGTGAATTCAGAAAGATTAAGTGTACTAATACTTTTAGTACATTGCCCTAACTTGAAAATAGCACAATTGCAGTTGCCGCCTTTTTAATTTGATCATGACCATTTATCCAGGAAGTCTCCACAGCTTTACTGATAGCTTTACCTTTTTGTTTTAAATATATGTTTGTCTTGCAGCTTCCGCATATTCCTGACGGATGAGGACTTAGGCTCAGACTGAATCCAGGGTCCACAAAGTCTTTGATCAGATGAATCAATGAATCATTCTTCTGCAAAGATAGAAATTTATATTCTTTATTGACACAACAGAAACATATCCATCTCCTATTTTCTGAATGAGATCTTTCTTTTTGCAGACTCATTTTGTACAAAAAAGTTTTTATTTAGTATTTTCTGTATTAGATTTTTTAAATTTTATAAATCAATACTCTACCAAATTGTTTAATTTAAACAAATTACCAGATAATTGACGTAATTTATAGAGACTAATTTGTCTAATTATCGTGTTCATGCCATTAGTTTGATATTAGATCATTTGTAATTAGTCTCTAGATAAAATTAACTCCAATTTCTGGCACAAACCACGTGATTTGCAAACAAGAGTAGAAATACCCTTGAAAAACGCCCCCTGCATCCCCCTGGTTGAGGGCAAGTAATTTTTGAAAAGAAACAAAATATTATCTTGAATCCC
Organism: Hydra vulgaris; assembly: GCF_038396675.1. Lineage (NCBI taxonomy): Eukaryota > Metazoa > Cnidaria > Hydrozoa > Anthoathecata > Hydridae > Hydra > Hydra vulgaris. The sequence continues at coordinate 46,360,232 of NC_088932.1, forward strand.
ATTATAAAATGTAATTAGGCTTCAAACATTATCAAAATATATTTTGACGCTCAAAAGATACAGCCACATAAAGTTTAGGACCCCCTCATTATTTGAAGGTTTTAAATATTTAGAAAAATGGTCAAAAAATGAAAAAAGATGCGGTTTTTAATTCGTTTTCAACGGTTTCTATTTCATGTCAACCTGCTCGAAAGAGTGGTTTAAAAAAATCTGAAGTAAAAATAACTTCAACTTAAAACCTCTAAAAATGAGCAGTGAAAACATATTTTCAAACGCAAAAAGTTTCAAGGTGGGCAAACTTGGGTGAAAATTTTCCTGGTTGATCAAAATTTTTATTTTCAAACAATTTATAATAAAAAATGTTTAAACATACGGTTAATTGTGCCTTTTTTATAAAATTGTATAGTTTAAACTATTTTATATTGATTAGCCATATTTTATGATAATATTTTTAAAAAAATGATTTATCTTTAACATCGCCATGAGTGAGCATGTATTAAAGTTGGTAGACCGGTTTTTAACTAAAAAGATGACTAAAAGAATGCCTAAAAAAATATGGATTTCTTTAATTTTTAAATTTCGAGCCCTCCTCAGACAATTTTTTTTTTTGAATTACGAACCTTAAAAATTTAAATCTGGTTTTCATACAACATATTTTAAATTTTTCTGGTTGATCAAAGATCAAATAAAAAATTAATTGTTTTTATTATGAAATAAATTTTTTTTTGTATTTATGGCATGGTACTTAACCACTGTGAGACGTCTAAAACACGCATTAAAATGAGTTAATACGTATTTTAGACGTCTGACACGTCTTGCAAGCCCGTAGCAACTGGGTGGGCAGCAGGGGCATTTGCCCCCCCCCCCCCAATAATTTTTTTGAAGAAATTGACTGAAAAAATGAAGAAGGTCCTTTTAATAAAAAGATTTTTTACTAAAAAGATGAGAATTTCTTCAATTTTTGAATTTCAAACCTTCCTTAGACAAATTTTTTTTTTTAATTACGGGCCTTAAAAATTTAAATCTGGTTTTTATACAACATATTTTAAATTTTTCTGGTTGATCAAAGATCAAATTAAAAATTAATTGTTTTTATTATGAAACAAAATGAATTAATACGTATTTTAGACGTCTGAAACGTCTTGCAAGCCCGTAGCAACTGGGTGGGCAGCAGGGGCATTTGCCCCCCAATATTTTTTTTAATTTTTAAAGAAATTGACTAAAAAAAAAGGGGCAGTATTGCCCCCTCAATATAACTTTTGTTCCTATGGCCCTGTCTTGTGCCCATTGGGTTATTTTTTTGCTAATTTTTTCCATATTGTAATATGCTAGAGTTTTTAATGAGTTTAAAGAGCTTATAAATGTCCAATAATAATTAACTGCTTTTTGTTCTATAATGTTTATGGCCCGAACTTGGGTTTATAAGATACTTATTGTTATTTATCTTACTATAAATAATACTAGTAACAATCTTTGATTTAATTAGTTAATGCTATTTTTCAAACTATTCCTCTTTATATTGTTCTGTTCCTCTTTATATTGTTCTTAAAACGCTATTGAACGCAATACACTTGGGTTAAATTGTTACATTTGTTTTTTTGCGAGCAGATACTTTACGCTTGGGTAAACTTTATTCGAGTTAGACGCTTTACGCTTTGGTTAACCAACATCGTAACAACCATGCAAACCATTAATTTTGCTTATTCTGTGATTGTTAACTATTCAAGATGTTGCAAAATTATCTAAAAGCAAGAGTTAGAAAGCTTCCAAAAAAGTAAAAAAAAAACAAGAAGACAAACACATCAGAAGGTTTAACGATCAAGTTTATAAAAACAATATTATGGTATATGGATTATGATAAAACATCAAGTGATGAAGAGATCTTAGGTGAAAGTTTTAATATTTCATATATTAATCAAAACAATAAGCAGAAGTTTATAGGAAGAAATAAAATACATAAAACGTTTTCTTTCCACGAAAATGAGTTTAGAAAGTCTGTTTATAAAAATAGTCAAGGTATTAAAGAATGTTTCGGTGGACAAAATCAACATTTTTCTGATTATTATACCGCAGTAGAAAAAGAAATTTTAGAGAAGCAAGCAAATTTGAAGGATTATAAAGCAAAACTAAAAGAAAGATTAAAAAATGGTTTACAAAGTTGTCAAAATAGCGAAGAAAAAATTCAACTTAAAAAAAAATATGAAAACGAAAAACAAAAAATTGTCACAAATCTAAAAACTTGTATAGGGTGTCCAAGGATTTTATCAGTAAAAAAAAGTTCGAATCAACTAAATAGCGTATACCCAAACTTTGGATATGCGAGATTGAGTTATATTAAAAATGATAAGGTGAGTTATCAGACCGTAGAACATGAAAAAGGTTCTGGACATTCTGAAAAGCAAGTTTTTGATCAAGCTCTCAAACTTATTGAAGTCAAAGAGAGTATTAAGGATTCCGATTTAATTATATTAGATATTCATACTGCTTTAAGTATGTGCAAAGGATGTTATCAACATGCTGAAAAATTAATTTCACAGATTAAGGATTTAACTCAAAAGGATTTTAAGATAAATGTAAGTTATAAATTCCCATATGATAAAACAAAGGTAAAAATAGGAAATAGAGAAAGTTTATTTCAAAAACAAATAGAATTAGTCAATGATAAAAAGTATAATGATGGTCTTCGTGGTCAAATAATCCCCAGTCATGGTTATGTGTTTTCTGATGATCATCGAACAGTAATAGATGATCTTTTGATTTTTTATCGCCATAGCATAAATAGGCAAATTGATAATGAAAATAAAGAAGATGATGCCTTGTGTTATATTACAAGTAATTATAAATAAGTTTTACCAACATTTTTCAAATATTTTTGCTAATACTTTTTAAAATATAAAATATTTTAAAATTTATTACTGAAAACAAGTTATTGTTGCCACTTTATCATTTCCTATTGAATTGCCAATGTTTCGTTCCGCCCCCCATCATGTTCTTTAATTGTGCCTCAGATGCTTCAAACGTCATATTCATTAATTTTGATATAATAGAAATCATCGATAAGAATTAAATCTTGCTGCTGTTTTACAGTCAATTTTACTTAAAAATACTGTAAATTTATAATATATTAGCAAATTATTTGTAATTTTACCGTTTTTGCGTAAAAACTCCATCATTTTTTAAAACAGTAAGATAATAATTTCTTTATGGATTTAACTCTATTTGTTAAAAATAATTTTTTTTTACAATATTTCGAGAAAATATTAAAGCGCATGAGCCAGAAAGACTACCCAATGCAGTTAATTGTAAGCACCATTTAAGCAAAAGATACTGTTATCAGAATTATTTTGGTAAAGTGTTATTAGGAATTATAAAAGCATTAATTTGTTTAACAAGTTTTTAAACATCGCAAATTCGGTCAGTTGTTTCAAATTCGCTCCTTGTAACATATTGCACCGGATGAAACATGGTATAAGCATACATCTAAATAGACTTCTATAGTTAGTTGATTAGTTCAACAAAATGATTATCTTCCACTGGAAATTCCTCCTCTATCTAAATTTATAGAAAATAAACACGCGTTGCCCTAAAAAAGTTTCACACGAAAGACACCATCAATTAGTAATAACCACAACCGAGGTATTTCTTTTTAGGCGTAAAAATTAACTTAAGCGTATAAAATTACGTTCACAGTGTCGAAAAAAAAGCATTTGGTGTTTTGAAATACAAGATACAAGTACAGTTTCGTTTCCACCCAATTCTAAATTTTTTTTGTTGAGTTAGTAAATGAAAAGCCATCTTACCCCGTTTTCCTCTACTTAACTTATTGTAGATTTATATTAGTTCTTTATTTATTTATTTTTTTCTAGCATGTTAAAGAACGTGTATCTTATTATTAAGTTTTCCAAAAAAAAACTTTCCAAAAACAATACATTTCTACAAAACAGCTTAGTTTTTTAAAAAAACCATTTAACAGAACACACAGAAATTAAAATAGCAGACAAGATAAGAAATACTAATGGTAGTAGTAACTCTTAAATTATTTACCAACTAAAAGCATTTAATACAGCTGATTGCTTCATTCCTTTATAAAATTGTTTTGCAAGGTAGTTAACAAAACTTTTGATTGGAAAATAACCTCACTTAAAGAAAACAGCATGTTATAAAGAATCTAGAAAACTAAACACTTTGTTTTTAAAATAGAATGGAACGTAATATACTTGTTTCCACAAAAAAAAAACTTTCCATTAAAATTGTCTGATCATATTTTGATTAATAAACAAATTTTATAAAAAGAATACATAAAATTGATTTGTCAGTACACGACGATGGTTTGAACGATTAAATAAACTTAAAATATATTTTATTCTTATGTTTGTTTCATTAACCATTCTAGTATTACATGGGTTAGTACTAAATCAACAAAATTTAAAAAAAAAAAATTAAATATATACAGAAAAAATAAATAAAACGTACAAAACCTCAGGTTGATGGGGTTACAAATTTTATATGGTCATAATTTTTGAACGCTGAGAGATAATACTATGAAAATTAAATTTTATCAATGAATATAAGTATAGTTGAGTACACAAAATGTTTTATAAAGTTGTTGCCCCTCACGTTTGGGGTGGGTGGGGGTAAGCGATGAATTTTGACGGCTTTTTTGTTCCCAGCCTCCAATCATCGTAATTTTTTGTAAAGCATTATTATTTGACATAAGTATAAACATACAAATGTTTGGAGCTTGCTCCATGTTTGGAAGTTAGCTCAAACGTCAAAAAATGCTGGATCCGTCAACGGGAATAGTCATGATTTTTTTTATCTTTCATATCGAAGTAAAACCTTTTACGAAAAGTAAAATAATGAAGCTTTCAGAAGAAATCATTTCGGTTTTTAACAAAAGTTTATCTAGCCGTATATACGGTATAACGTTTATAGTTTTGTTTTTGTATATAATTATCTTAACCTAAAATTATTTTTTTTGTGTGTTCCAGGAACCTTTAAAATAATAGGTAACCTTTTCTTGAATTTTCTGTGTTTTTTTGTATTGCTTTTTTAAAAGGATTTTTAAGTCTAAAACAGTGATTCTTAACCACCGTGCCGCGGCACTTTAACATGTTGCAAATTTTCAAAAATATGCCGCCTAATTTTAGATATATATTTTTTTAATACCATTAAATAATATTAAAAAGAAAAGTTCTTTTAACAAGAATAGATATTTAAATCTTTTTATTTGCGTGCCGTCTTATTTTGAAATCGTTAAAGGTCTGCCGCAACAAAACAAAAAAAAGTTGAGAATCACTGGTCTAGAATAACTTTAAAAAGATCAACCAAAAAAAAGTTAACAAAAAAAACTTAAACGTACTGTAGAAACGGTTTATTACGGATGTTTTTAACTTAAATTACTTCCTTGAATATTAAACTTTTTTTTTTAAATAAATAAACTTTACGAAAAGACGAGTCAAACTATATAAAAAATCTTTTTTGATTTAAATTAATATTATTAGCATTTTCATTTTAAAAAACTTTTTTTTTGTTTGTAATTACCAAAATCAGTTTTAATTACGGACGTAAGCAAAATAGAAAGAATCATAAATTTTTTTTTTCTTTACTTTACGCATTTTATTCGTTTTGATTACCCCTCCGCCCTTCCCTTATTTAGCTGCATTAGCAAGATTTTGTTAAAAAAACAAAATTTATTCATAAACTTTTATGCGTAAAAAACAAGTTTTTCTGATTCTGGAATTTGAATTTTTGTGTAATTTTCGGTTTAATTAATTCATTCCTAGGAATATTATTAAAAACTAAATTTTTTGCAAGTTATTAATTAGTATTAAATTTTGCACAAAATATTATAAATAGCTTTATAATTTGAAATTTGGAATTGTAAGTTATTTTAGTTCATTTTTTGTAATTTTATAAAAATAAATTACAAATTAAAACTTATTTTGATTGCAATAATATAATTTTAACTATTTTACAAAGATTTATTTGGTTGTACGTATTTTTATTTATCTAAAAAAAAAAAAAATAAGTTACGATATTTTATTAAAATTTCCTCTATTAAGATTTATCCGTATTTAACTATTTCTACGGTATCTGAATGTCTATGTAGTTAGTTAATTTAAGTAAAATTAGTAAATTTTTTTTTTGAAATTAGCTCTGTGATTTCTACTTATTATTATTGTTTAAATTCATTGAACATCCAGTATAATAAACTTTACAGGGTAAAAAAAATTAGAAAGCTCTTTCCAGTGATTTTCACTCGATAATTCTTTCTTCAAGTAATTAAAATTTAAAAATGCCTCTTTGTACTTTTCCATTCCAACTCTCTATTGTAAATTTCAAAGTTTTTTTAATGTCTGGGGAATTTTACTTTTTGAAATTGCTATTTTTATCTTCTTTTTGTTTTGAATTAAGTTACTGAAATCAAGAACTCAGTTTTTTCGGCATTAAATTTAATATATTTTAAACCACTGCGAGCACTGCGCGTTTTCATACGCTTTTTGAGACCAGAAAGGGTAGCGCTTATCATCTGCATATTCTATCACACCAGTAAATTTACCATATATAGATGTGCCAACAATGTCTTGATTTTTTATGGCTTCGAAAAGGCTTTCAGTGCAGATGTTATAAAGAATAGGTGAAAGAATTGAACCTTGTCTTACTGCTTGCTTTAGACGTAAAAAACTTAATTTGTAACTTTCGTACGAAACTATTGCACTACTATTGTAGTATAACAAAGAGATAGTTCTAACTATAGCCTTATATAGTGCTAACGATACTTATTTTCCTTTTCTGCGTCTAAGAAGTATAAGTACATAGATGAATTGCTGTTGTTGTAATGTTTAATTGTTTCGATTTTAAGAAATTTAGCATGATGGGCTGAACAGTTATTATTAAATCCGAATTGTAGGGGGTGAGTACTTGTAATAACCGGGTATATAATTAGGATTAGGTACTAAAGAACGTTTTTAAAGTTTGGTACAAAGCTAATACCGCGATAGATGCTTGGGGTACCTAAAGATTTTTTGTATGATTTAATAAGCGGTATAATAACTGATGTTGACATTGATTTTAATATCCATTCATAATTAATGGAAAAATGGTTTATTGTTAATTTAAAAAAATAAATATATTTAGTACCGTTAATGAAATAAAAATTTTTTCTAATTATATAATTAAATAGAATTTAATTATTTATTTAATTTTAAAGAGTTCTTATTTTAACGCCGTATATCATAAAATGAACGAAGATTGTTATTTTAAAAATACAAGCAGTTTTTTTTTTCATTTTTTACCATTTTCTCCTTTTAAATTGAATTCGAAATAAATATACTTCAGACGCCAAACAAACTGCGATTCCACTTTCTATAATTTTTATAGCTTTCTATTCACTCACTGACGAGTCCGCATTTTTTGATTTTTTGATTTTTTTTGTTTTTTTGTTTGTGGAGGCCAAAACTTCACAGCGCTTTTTGAAGCAATTCTTTTGATCGTACAGCCCTGAAATTTTACAAATAATCTTTTGCCGACTAACAATAGCTATATTTGTTACATTTGATTCAATAAGTCTTTTAGATTTACGATGCCCCACCTCCCCGTTGGTTAGATCTGGAACTCCGAAAAAAATATCGGAAACCGAGAGGGCATCAAAAAGTGTTAAGTATCAATATAAATTTAATTAAAAATTTTACAAATATTCTACTTGTTAATTTCAGACAAATAAAAATGCGTCCAAAAAAGAACAAATGCATCAACCGAGAAGAAGACCCAACCAACATTTAAATTAATAAAAAAAATATGCTCCAAATATTTTTGTTAATTATTATATACAGAATTCAAAATAAATTTTTATTGAATATTAATCATAATCAATAAGTGTAATAATTCAATTTTATCAAGACTAAAAAGTAGAAAATAAAATAAATAAAAAAAACTTTTTAAAAATAGCTTTCTATTCAATCGACTAAAAAGTAGAAAATAACTTTTTTCTGTTTCTGGTACTCGTGGAAATCATGTACTTAGTAATAATCACTTTTGTAAAACCAATACTGGAAGACATTGAAGGCAATTCACGTACGTATGTAAACAAACAAACTCGTCGACGTAAAGGAATAGAAAGTTTGGCGCCTTTTAAGCTTTCAAAATCAAATTCGTTTTAAATGTACATAAAGCTAAAGGCGCCAAACTTTCTGTTCCTTTACTTCGACGAGTTTGTTTGTTTACATACGTACATGAATTGCCGTCAATGTCTTCCAGTATTGGCTTTACAAAAGTGATTATTACTAAGTACATGATTTCCACGAGTACCGGAAACAGAAAAAAGTTATTTTCTACTTATTAGTCGATTGAATAGGAAGCTATTTTTAAAAAGTTTTTTTTATTTATTTTATTAGAGTAATAGAATCAAATAGTGAAACCTTAGTTAAACAATAGTCAATAGAAGTTATCTTGGGATAACTTCTAAAGGATAACTCCTTTTAACTAAGGGATAACTTCTATTTACCATGCTTCAATCCGTAAATTTTTTTTTGCACTTACTTTGATCACATGATAACGATATTTTTAAACAATAAGACCATTTTGTCAAAATATTTTAATTCTCGACCAGGAATAAGTTCTATTGACTATGAAATAATCAACTATTTATTAAAAAAAGAAAATTAAAAAAATTTAATTTTTTTTTTGACTTTCTAATGGGAAGTGATTGGAAAGTATAAGGAAATATGGTCAAATTTAATTATTAGTAGTACTATAAATTTAAAAAAATATAAAAATCTAAAAAAGTAATTAATTTTTAAATACTTTTCACTTTCCAAAATCGAAAATTCAGATAAGTTACGGTAATTACGGTAATTACGGTAATTACGGTAATTACGGTAATTACGGTAACTACGGTAATTATGGTAATTGCGGTAATTACGGAGTTTTTATCAAAAAAATAGCTAAAGTAGATAGTATAAAAATGCAAAACTTTTGATAACCAGAAGTGCTACAAAATTAATTGAACCCGTTTTGGAAAAATAGTTTTAATTAACATTATAGATTTATGATTAAAATTAACCATAATAATATATAATATATAAATTATAAGTTTAAAAAATTTATATGTAAGTATTTTAAAACCTAGGTCTTGCCTGGAAACAGTAATTTAAAGAAAAACCTGACAAATATGTGCTGGCATTAGAAATTATTCGTATTTTTCTTACAATTTTGTCTTTATTGCAAACAGGATGATGTAAATAATTCACATCCCCAATATTCAACGTTGTAATTAATACAAATCCCCAATATTGAAGGCATCATTTTTTACTCTCTTTGTTACACCCGACAATTTAGGAGTTAAGGATCATTCTCTAATTTCGTAAGAACTGTGATAAAACGTTTCATACATAAACTATAGTTAACACTTTTTTAAAAAGTTTATCTATAAAAGGTTTATTAAGCAAGTTGAAAATTATTTTTAGAGTCAATATTGAAAACTACTAATTTTAAAACGACAAAATACCAGATAAATACCAGATAAATACCAGATAAATACCAGATAAATACCAGATAAATACCAGATAAATACCAGATACATTTTTTGGTTTTATGGCATGGTTAGGTTTTAAAGCCTTTTCTTTTTTCAAATTATTCCTCCTAAAATCTATATTAATGCCAGTTTCAAAATGTTCACTTCTGTGATTATTGCTACAAAAAAGCAGGTTAGGCTAAAGTTAGATTAAATTTTTTTGATTTAATATTTAATTAGGTAAAAACGTTTGAAATTATTTTCCCAATTAGGTTTAAATAAAATTAGTACTCCTGATAGAAAATACTTTTTTAATAGATATATTCAACAACAATATTTTTTAAAGAAGTTTACTGTAGCCGTTTCAAATGAATTATTTATATAAATTAATTTTGAAACATTTAAAAATCTATTGCATCTCTATTGAGAGCAATTAAACGACAATGCAAATAAGAATTTTTTTTAATGCGTTTATTATACATGGCTTTCAACAGGGAGAGGCAAAGGGGAAAAATTAACCCGGGCACCATGCTTAAAGGGGTGATGGACGACGCGTTGGTTTTTGTTTTCTTTTAATAAATAGTAAACATTTTAATGACTCACAATGTGAAGTTTACTTTTTATGTTTAAGGTTAACATTCGGGATTAAAATGCACATGTAAAAAAAATTTTTAACTTTAAATTTTACTAATTTAATTATTTATAAACTATTTTTTAAGAAGAAAATAGGATTTAGTTGTAGTTGAATTGTATGGAATCGGGTGTACTCTGTACACCCGATTCTTTATGGCTATATCAACTCCTTTCTTTCAAGAAAAAGAAAGGAGTTGGTATAGCCAAGCTTATTGCTGATGTGATTGCAAGGCTAGGTGTGAATATTTGAAACTGTTGCGGTCAGGGATACAATAATTGATTCAATATGTAAGGTGCATCAAGGAAACTCAAGACTTAATACGGCAAAATTATTGGGAAGCTCTATACGCTCTCTGCAGCGCTCATAGTCTGAATATGGCTGGTGTGCACGCAGTTGAATCATTCATTGAGATCAAAGCTCATTGGAAATGTCGAATCTTTGTCTTTACTTTTTATTCAATTTTTTCCCGGTAGAAAATCCTCACTGAAGCGACAGGAATTTTACTGCATAGACTTTTTTTGACCGGATAGAGCTCTCGTGCCGACGCAATCAACCCACTTGCCATGTGGCCAAGAGAAATATTGGCATCTTAAACGTGCTATGGAAAACTTGAATCTGACCAATGAGCAGCTCAGCAAAGCTTAAAGAATGGTCATAAATTTGTGTTGCTTGTTATAATTTGGTACCTTTACTGATGTTAACCACGTTAGTCGTCTTCTAAAATATGAAACCAAAACCATCGATGACGAGCTACGTTTGATTGGACAGCTGCTAGAAGATCTTAAACGGATTAGAGCCTCTTGGTTGCAAGTTTTCTAAGGTTAGTCGCTGTAGCTGGACAATTAGGATTCATAACTAAATCCGCTACTAAAAGAAAGCGTAAACTGAAGCGCTTTCACGATGAAAAACCAAACAAAGCACTTTTCCACGATAGCCAAACAAAAGAATTTGATGTGAACGCTTCTAATTTTGGTTTAGATAGTCTGATCCAGCAGATTAATTCAAGATTTGATGCGAGCAGAGTGATTAGCAATATCTTTTCATTCATCTGGTTAAATAATGATGATCTTACCTTTTAAAATAAAGCTTGCGAACTTGCATGGTTTTATCCGAGAGATGTAAAGAAAAAGAGTTTTATTGAAGAAGATTGCCGTTTTAAAAATCCCCTCAAAACAATTTTTAAGCAAGGAAATCCACTGCAGCTACTCAATCTAATCTACGAGAAGAAGATTGAACGCTTTTTTCCATACATTTGCACAATGTTCCGGATTTTTAACACTATTCCTGTATTGGTTGCTGAGGGTGAACGATCGTTTAGTAAACTGAAAATTGTAAAAAACTCTTTTCGTTTGGGCCAGGATCGCGTTGTTGATCTTTTAACTATTTTGATTGAAGAAAATTCGGCTAAAAAATTGAGCTACGACAATGTTATTGATATTTGGGTGGCTAGAAAAGCTCAAAGAATCATTTTTAAGCGCATGATTTACCTTTTTCGAAGATTTTGTTTATTAACTTTTCGTTATTTGGTTTAAAAGCTAATATTTTCAGTTTCAGTTTTGATTAATGATCCGTTTCTCAATCCAGAGAGTTAATATTAACGTAGAAATAAAGTGTGGTGTATCAGAAATAGATTATTGCTGCGTTCACAAAACTTTAAATTTTGTAATTTCTTGGTTTGAAATAAGGCAACCCAGTCGGCAAATTTAGTTGTAAATGCGCATTAGAAACTCGTTTAAATACGTATCGATGTGGTATGTATGTTAGCCATTTTATCGTGTCGAACACGCATTAGAAATACGCATTAGATGCGTATAAAGACAGGTATACAATACGACGCTAATATACTGAGTATTAGACTCGCATTTAAAACTCTTGTAAACACGTATAAAACACAATAACCAGAGAATATTCAATACGATATTTTCCTGGTATTAAATACGCATTTAAAACTTTCCAGAATACGCATTATTTACGAATATATGTTAGCCATTTTATCGTGTCAAACGCGCATTATAAATACACATCAGATGCGTATAAAGACAGGTATACTATACGACGCCTACTGAGTATCAAACTCGCATTTAAACGCGTATAAAACACGATAACCAGAGAATATTCAATACAATTTTATTAACTAATATGAATTCATAACATAATTATAATGACTAGCAGTAAGCAACCTGTAATACGAGTTATGAGTTATTAAACCATTAATAACAATAAAAACACATTAATAACTTGATATATTATCTAAAATATCAAATACAAATTTATCTATAAATATTTTAACTTTGACTCCGTATCAACAACGTCATTGCTTATAGGTAACGACATATGACCGCATTAACATCAGTTGAGTTCTTTTTAAAATCACAACACAAGAACCAGAAAAGGAAAGTCAAGTAAAGCCTGCAAATATCTAAAAAAAGACACGAAAAAAAAAATTACAATTTTTAATTACAAAAGTACTATTTGCATTTTATTGTTAGTAGAATTAGGATAATAATAACAGAAAATATATGAACCTGTCATTTCGAAAAGGGCACAAGTCCATTTACTAGAACTTTTCAAAATCAACAAAAATATGACTTTTATTAAAATGTCTAGGTTGCTAAAGAAATTAAACATAGAAGTAGATAAATAAAGAACGTATATAACTTATGTATTTTTTATTTTTTATAAAAAAAACATAAATCATACAGAAATTTTTAATTCAAACTTATAAACTAACTGCTAAAACTTTTGGACTTATGTCCTTTTCGAAATGACAGGTTTATATATTCTGTCTACAAAATAATTAAAAAAGATTATAAAAAGGCTAGACAACACAATGTTTTTGCTGGCAAATAACACCACAACTTAATAAGATATTTTATTAACTTAAATACTTGGACTAAAAAGATTTTATTTATTACGATATTTGAACAATCAAGGGACAATTATAGTTAAACAATTTGAGCAACTATATCATAAAATAGCAAGCAACTCGTAAAAAATTTCTTATAAATGGTCATTATCATTTGTGGTATTAAGAAATACGTAAGAGCTCAGTAATTACATAAGTTTTATTAAATCTTCCTCTCATCTAAGAGAGAGAGAGAGAGAGAGAGAGAGAGAGAGAAAGTGTTTCCAAAGCAGCATGTTAACAAATGTAAAAAAGCACGGAGTAAATAGTAGTCTCTGGTTTTATTATGTTACCAGTAAACAAAATTACTTTTACCTTGATTAAAAGCTAATTTCCAGCATTTCTTAATTAAGCTCCAGCTTCTCTCTAACTGTTGACTAATGATTAATAGAGTAAACTTCACATCATACTAAATTTACAAATTTAAAACCATGTTTCAACAGTTAGCTAACTAATCAAAAGATGACAAAGGGAAGACAAACTAAAAAAAAAAATGATATTATAAAAAAAAAAAAACTTATTTAGATTTAAAAGTGTTTGTTGTTACTATAAATAGTTAAACTCATACTTTGCTTTGTTCTGAAGTGTCTAAAGTAAAATCAAATTAACAGACATTAACACTGCTTGACACTGAATTCTGTCAAGTAAGTTTTGTGCACGCCGAGTTGCATTTCTTACATTTCAACAACGATTAACTTCATCCTGCCTAGATCTATTTTTTTCATTTGACAACTATTTTCAAGTTACCTATTAGCATTTTACATTAATAACTTTGTTGAGCCTAATACTATCTATTTCAATTTCACTATTATCATTAAACATACTACCAGTAATCTTACTATTGTTACAATTGAATAAATGAATGTAAAAGAATCTTACAAATTGTGATCTTTTCTAATCAAAGACTTTATTTAAACTTAAGATTTATTGAAATCCATATCTTTTTATATGCTTATATACATAAATTATATACAATAGTCGTTTATCAAAAATATTAAACAATATTTATTTACATCAATTATTTTTAATTTAACAAAGAATCTACAATGCACAAAATTATTTTTACCTTAATGAACAAAAATAATAAATGCACAATCTTGTATAAAAAATTGAAGCAATGTCAGTCTGTATATTTTACTCTAAAGTAATTATATATATATATATATATATATATATATATATATATATATATATATATATATATATATATATATATAAATATAAATATACTGAAATATAGGCAGATTTATGTTTATATACTTTCGTGTCAACAAATTACAGTCAGTTTTCCATGTTAAATACACAAAAAACATATCTAATATAAAATAAATCCAATATAAAACAAAACAAAATAGTAAACTTACTCAAACCAGTATCACTTACACCGTGTGAAGTAACTAAAAAACACTTCAGTTCTTTTCAATCACTCTAAAAAATAACTTTCAGCTCTTTCCGATAGCACTAAAAAATAAAACAAAACTTGCTTAGCTGAGTTGCCTAGTTTATAAGAATCTGAAAACAGATAAGTAAAAAACCAAGAACAAACAAACATTTATTTGTTAGAACTACTATATTTAAACAAATTAAGTTAAACAAAGAATAACGCCAATTCTCCTTAAAAGCTAAAAAAATTTTCAGCTCAAATTTGCTTGCAGACCTTGCTTGTAAAATAAAATGTGAATAAGAAACACATATATACATTTTATATTGCATTAATCCATCATATGATAAATCTGAAATGAAAAAATGTAAGGGATAAATACAAAGAAAAATATCATATATGAATAGAAAATCAATATATCTGATAGAGATAAGATGTCATGATAAGAGAGTAGTAGTTGTTAAATATTGTTATTTCATGTTAGCTTTTAGAAAACAAATCATGTTGGTATTTCATGGTTCTAAAAATTCAAATTGAGATATAAACAAAATGTATATACGACAAAATGATTTTTCTTGAGTGGCTTTTAGTGAATGATTAAAAGCAGTGAGTTTCAATAATAAAACCACTTATAAATTTTAAGAATAGACACCAACATAAAGGTAAGCCAAATGTAACAACATTAGTAACATAAATAACAACTTTACGCAAAATCTTGCTCAACATGTTTGCCAAGTCACACACTTTGAAAACATGGAAACAACATAATATGTTTATATTATGTTGTTTCCATGTTTTATATAATAACTATAAAACACAATACATTTATTTAACTTTATATAACATATACAAACACCTCATATAATGTTTATATACACAATAGATACATTTTATACTATTTTAATGACACATTTATAAAACAATTACATAACACATATTACCACATACATATATTTATCAAAAACTTTTTAACTTTGAACATAATATAAACATATATGCAAACTATAAACATATATAACTTGAATTGCGCGAACAAAAAATTTAAAAATAACCAGAAAAAATCTAAAAAGATTCATATATAAAAACATATATCTCGTAATAAAATATCAAATTATAATCATATTTAACTTAAATCAAATACTTATTGAATAAAGAGCAAAAAACAGATAGAAGAACTGCAATCCTTGTAACAAAATTTAACGTTTAGCAACAATAAAATGTCAGTGTTGGCTCGAAATTTTAATTTATTTTTCTAAATTTTTTAAAAAAGTACAAAAAAAGGTAATAGCAAAACAGAAATGTTAATAAAATAACAATCAACATAATAAAATAAGTAAGGTATGAAATGATAGGATTTATAATTTATTTGAATTATATTAATTTAGGACTTGATAAAACTAAAGAAAATTTAAAAGTAGTAATAAATATTTTGATGATAAAGTTTTAGTAACTTTTTTAGTACAAAAAAGTGCTGTGACTGTAATGGAGATATGCGATACTGCTTTAGCAGAACGATATCTCTTCATACAACTTTTCATGTATTCCTGACTGTTCCTTTTCATTCCAGACAAACTTTTTGCTAAATTTCTCAAGAGAAAACTTTTTAATTTAAATTTTGCTTTCACAATTTCAGTTTAAGCATGCGCTTTAAAGCAAAGATTTTCGTTTTTCCGTTATACGTTGATATTTGATCAAAATCGGGTACGATATCGTTTCCCATTTTGATCAAATATTAAATAATACGTATTTTTGATAAATAAATGGTATTGAACTCGAATTCGAAACTTAAAACTAAATGCGTATTTTTCTGGTATCAACGGCGGAATGTTATACGTGATCAATACTCCGAGTATTTACAATACTAGATATGCCGACTGGGAACGTTCTCCATTTTTGACCCGGGCACCATTGGCGCTCTTGATGGTCCTGTTATATATATATATATATAAATATATATATATATATATATATATATATATATATATATATATATATATATATATATATATATATATATATATATATATATATATATATATATATATATATATATATATATATATATATATATATATATATACATATACAAATTAACTTTGCGACAGTTGAAAAAAATCAAGTAATTAATGAAAAAAATTAGTAATAAGCATAAGTTTTGCTTCTATTTGCCACGTATGACACAAGTCGAAAACTTAAGTTTACACATACATTTAATAAATTTACACATATATACACATGTTGCAATCTATAAACTGTGAAATTTATTTACTCTACTTTAGAATAATTTTTGTTTCAAATATATAAACGACCTTAATAAAGCTTCTAATTTAAAATATATCGTGATTTCATATTATACTAATCTGAAATATGCTATTGAAATTAAAAGCGTATTTGACTACTTTAAGTACACAATAACTTGAATTACTAAAAGAACAAAAAGGGCATGACATGGAAAAATCATTAAAGCCGTAAATGAAACTATTTGACACTTTTGAAACCTACGGTGGCACTTTTGATGCTGCTGTGGATGCAAAGAACTAAAGTTGTCGATGAAATGCAGAAATTTGGAAAAAAACTGGAACACTTTTTTCGATTTTTCTTTGAAAAACTATTATTCAGTTTATGATGCTTTAACAGCTGAAGATAAAAAAAATGCAATAGAAGTCGAACGTGTGCTTTAACAGCTGAAGATAAAAAAAATGCGATAGAAGTCGAACGTGTGCTTTAACAGCTGAATATGAAAAAAAATGCGATAGAAGTCGAACGTGTCGAACGAAGTCGAACGTGTGAAGTAGATTTCTCTGTGGATGCTTATACTGCGTATGAATTTTTCACAAAACAAAAATCAAAAAGATGGAGAGTAAACTGATGTATTTTTTTTTTCTGAATTAAAACGAATGGTCTATCTTGCTAAATTGTCAGAAGAGTTGATGCTTTTGACGTTTGTTGTAGGAAGTTTGTTGTAGAATGGCAAGAGTTTTTATCATCAAGATGTCGAACCGTTCTAGATCCGACCAATGTTATGTTGCCATAATGTAAGAACTGCATTAAATTATCTAGACACCGATAACAGAAACAGTCATGCATTTTGCACTATGTTTTAGCATTATGTAGAGTTTAATAAAAATGGGGAACTTGAGAAAGCCCTGACCGAAGAGCTACAAGATCACAAAGAGTATTAAATTATTTTATTAAATTTTGTTCTTTGTAAGATCCACCACATTTGGCAACTTCAACTTTTTATGCTTAGAATTTAGAGTGTGCACAATTGTTATATTAATTGCCAACATGTGATTAAACCAGTCAAGTTGCTTAAGAAAAAATGGTCAATAGTTAGGCTAATTATCACAAAAAAGTAATGGGCACAAAAGATAAAGTATCAAGTAGGGATTGCGATTTCCCGGACTTTTTCCATTCCCGGGATAGCGGGAATTATTTACATTGTTCCCGGGATCCCGGGAAATTCCCGGGAAAATCTTCATCAGAGAAAATATAAATAACTAAATACACTTTTCTATTTTTCTATTTATTTTTTGTAACTGTTTACAACTTTAAAGTGACTTCTGAGAAAAACCAGTGCATCGAGATGAATGTTGATCAATCTAGTTCTATAGTTGGTAAAAAAAAATCCAGTTGAACTAAACACCCTTTCAGCCTCTACACTGGAAGGACGAATAGTTAAAAGCGCATTATAAAGCATATCTAAGTTATGCGATCTTTTATTAGTAGCTTCAAACAGATTGAATTCTTGACGCATAATTGATTTATTGCACTTGACTTCAAAAACATCTTTTTTTTTTACAAATTTTTCTAATCTGGCAGCCATAGATTCAGATAACTGATTTATATCAATAATACTATTGTTAAGTTTTCTATCGCTATCATTTTCTTTTGCTATATTTTCAATTATGGGAAAAAGTCGACCAGCTATTTCAATCGCTAAATTTATCATAACTGCTTTAGATAGCATGCTAAATAAGTCATCATCCATATCACTTTTTGAAGATTGTGGATTATCTAAAAATTTTAGTAAACCAACAAGATCTTTTTTTCTTCTTTGACATATACTTTCAATTAAAGCATTTTTAAGTTCTTTTGCTAGGTCGCAATCTTGAACATCAAGTTCTTTAACCATAAATTTTAATGTGTCATCAGCTGTTAATAAAGTTGCTTCCCTTCTGCAAATCATTTCAGAACCTAAGACAATAAGTTCCAGACGTTTTGCTAAATTTTCAATTACTATAAGTTCATCATCAGACAACATTAGGTTTTCTAAACTGAAATCCACGAGAGATTTAAAAACTGCTTTTTTAACTTTAATAAATCTTTGAATCATGGTCAACATTGAATTCCAACGAGTTTTTGAATCCAAAATTAGCACTAGCTCTTGTCCAAATTCATTTTTAGAATAACGCTTTAAAGAATCCATTTTTAAAGGAGATCTTTTGAAAGTTACAACTATTTTTTCTAACTTTAACAAGAACTTTATGAAGCTCAGGAACAAGATCAGGAACTTGGTCACTAATTTCATTTTGCTGATCCTCCTCCTCATCATAATCATCGTCATCATCAAAGACATCATCTTCAATATCTTTGTCATTAGTACTTTGATTATTATTTTTACCTTTTTTTTTATATATTACATCAACAACGGCTAAATGTATTGCGTGTGCAAAACAAAGTTGAAGGCGAAGTATATCCTAATTTTTCCATAATAGAAGCACCATCAGTTGTTATGCAAACTACATCATTTGTAAGACTTACATTAAACATGTTTAATTTTTTGATGAGTAGTTCTAGGCAATCATTTGAATTGTGCGATCCTAACATTCGCTCTAATCCAAGATTAATAAAGCCTTCATTAAAGTGAAGATTTATATTCATAAATCTTCTGCCATGTTTTGAATATTCATCCAAATCTATACTAAACTTGCATTTTTTTTCTTTTATTTCGAGTATCTTTTTTTTATTTTCTTCGACTATTTCCAAATAATATATATATATAAGATTCATGACATCTGTTTTCGATTTAGGAAGAGTGAAGCCTTTATCACGAAGCAACTCACGAATTTGATCCGATTCAGTTATTGCATTAATAGAAAAACCATCAATCGCAGCAAAACGAGCCAATCGTTCTCCCAATAAAACTTTTTTTGTCATGGAACCAATTGTTAATTGAACACAACGTTTTTAAGTTGATGGTTCTTCTTCTTTATTTAAAATAATATTATGGATTTTTTCTAAATGCCTCTTCAATCCAACAGTGGAACCACCTTTGCATAGTAATATTTTTGGACAATGTTTTCATTGTGCCTCGTCTGCTTTTTTAAGATCAAAATAACTCCAAACCTTCGAAGTTTTAAGATTTAAGGACATTTTTTTAAAAATTCCCAATGCGCTGCGATAAATTTCAATATGTAAACAATATAAATAAGCAATATTTCTTATGGTCCGGAAAACAAAAAATTCTGACTTTGGCGGGAAAGTTAAAAAATGTGTGTACAAAAATCACGGGATCCCGAAAAAAATTTCCCGGGATTCCGGGAAATTGGAATAAAATTTTTCCCGGGAATTTCCCGGGAACAAATTACCGGGAAGAATCACTAGTATCAAGCAATGCAAATGGTAGCCAGAATAGTGACATATTGCTATTAATTGTTCTCTGATCTAAAAATCAAGCTCACAATTAAAGGATAGCATAATATAATTGATTTCAGCGATTGGGAAAATATCTCCAGTGTTCTAGCTGGTTGTGAATTATCTATAAAGTTCTATGATTTTAATTATTGCTTTAGTAGTTAGTATCTTTAACAATTATTAGCAATTAGCAATATAGGAGTTGTTATGTAGCACTACACAACAATTCTCTCTAAACATTTATTAAAATATTGTAAAGTTTTATTTTTTTCAATAATTAACTATTGCAACATCAAATCCCTCGGAGAAGAGCGGAAATTTATTTTAGAATTCTTTCTGCACGAAGGAATTTTAGAACAAACCTATATAAAAGCTGTAGAGCTAAACTTATAAATTGAAGATACAAATCAAACAACGAACAGTTTAATACTATATATACCATATAATAATTTTATATTCAAAATATTTTTGAAGGCTACGAATATTGGACTCCCGAGGATGTAAATCAGGACCTGATTGGCAGATCCAAAGAAAAATATTAAGTAAAACTTTTTAATGTTTTGTTATATCAACGAGTTACGCCATTAACAACATGTTTCGATTTTTGGATTTCTGCACAGTATCAAAAAAATTCAGAGTTGCACCAAAATGATTTGATGAAATATTGTGCAGGTTTAAATATTGCGCTCACAGATACATCTGGTCAAGATATTGATCCCAAGGATTTATTCGATAAATTCTAAATATTTTTTAAGATTGTTCCAGAGAGTGTCTTGTCTTGGTGTTTTACGTTTTTTTTATGGTCATGGTTTGAATGCTACCATTATAAATTTTGCAATAGCCCTTTAACAATTTCAACCATTATTGCATCAGATGAAAGAATTTTGATTAAATCAACTTTTCAGAGATGAAATTAATCAAAATCTTTTTGAGAACGACTACGACGCAAGAATGGCTGGACAGTCTGGGAATGATATCTATTAAACATGATATCTTCCAGACACTTTATTATTCACAACTAACTTTTTTGCGCTTGGCTAAGAGTCTATTTATTTTTCATTTTAGCCACAAAATTCACTTTGGAGTCTGGAGCTGGGTCTTGTTTAACTTATTTGTTTAATTAAACCAGAGATTTACAATTTTGCCGCCCATAGGCCATGAAAAGTTTTCCGCCCCTACAAAAAAACGCAAAAAAAAAACGGTATTAGGTCAAGAAAGGAATACGCGCTGCTCTCTTAACTCTGTAAAATAATAATATAAGAATTAATAGATATGAAATAAACAAACAAACAGAATAAATTTCCTTTTAAAAAAAAAAATAAAAATAAGTTCCAAGACTTGGTAAAAATCGCAATTATTGAAAACATATACTAAAAGCTAATCAAAACAACTTTCAAACTAAAATGTATCCCAATAAATAATTACGAGTATTTACAAAGCATGACGCTTGATTTTGTTTCTGCAATATATTGAATAATATCATCATATGATATTGATTCAATAATATCAGATTCAATCGACAAAATAGGTAAAGCATTTAATCTATTTTCTGACATTTTATACCTTAAGTAATTTAAAATTCTTTTGAGACACGAAAACAAACGTTCGGCAGTAGAATTAGCCGCTGCCATACCTTTAAATATTCTTAATGAAATATCTACATTATGATGTAATTCCACTAGATCATTTTAACGAAACCAAACGCACATATTATTTCATGACACATTTTATTTATTTTTTATTATAAGCAACTGTTCTCGTAGATGCAGACATTCTTCAAGGAGCGGCTCAGTTAAATACTTCTTTTTGTGAAGAAATATTACTTACGAGTAAAAATTTTTCAAAAAACACAAATATCCTACATCACCAAATTTTCTGAAACTTGACACAAATGTTTAGAGATATATATTAGCAAAAACTGTAAAAATTTTTCATAAAACTCCTATTAGTTTATAACTTACAGCAACTTAAAGTTTTCTTGATTTTGAATGAAAAATGAGGGGGGGGGGGGAAAGTGCCGAAAATTATTCCATTTACTTTTACCCTTATAAGGTGATGCTACAGTTCTGAAATTTTGTACCAAAAGAGTTTAAAATTTGTTTAATCCAAAAAATATAGGTTTTTATCTGTCAAAAGAAAACAATGTAGTTTATTTTACTATCCATAACATACACTCAATAATGCCGATACAAAAGGGCATTGACAATTATAACTATAAAAAAAGTCTGACTGATAGAAAACAAATTTAGTTTTGATTTTCTTAAAGATAAGATGAACAACTACTTTTCGAACTAATTTTATTTTGGCCTTACGTTTACTAATGGAATTATTGATGGTTGATGTGGACACAAAATTTTGTGATATTTATTAAACCAGCCACTCAATCCCAACCATTTACCCATCAATCAAATCAGAAATTAACAATTTAGTTACTTTTTTTATTTATTTATTTTCATGTTATTTAAAATTGTAAAAGGTATAAAAAATACAAAAATACTCAATTTTAGTGATTCTATACATGCTTTACATTCACATTATTTACAAGTTGTACACATAAGCATGAGGTTGTACACATAAGCATGAGGTTGTACACATAAGCATGAGGTTGTACACATAAGCATGAGGTTGTACACATAAGCATGAGGTTGTACACATAAGCATAAGGTTTAAGTATGGATAAGACAAAATAATCTCTATTTCATTAGGAAAACAATTTTTTTAAAGTCGTCTTTGGCTAAATAGTAGCAAAGTCCTGTTTTTGTTATCGGTACCTCAACTTTGCAAATGATGTGGACATCTGGAATCCAGCATTAGCTATCTATTGGTGGCCATTAAACAACCGTTCAGGACCATTTGGACACATAAATTTTACAAGCACGTCTTTTTCTTTCAGATTAATATCTTCAATGACTCCTATCCACCCCTTTTGCTCATAGGAAACACAGGCAAAATCACCTGGTACTAGGTTTACAGTTATCTGGATGTTTCCAAAGTCATGAATTAAAGCAAATTCTTCATCAACACTGCATAGCTTTGTGCCTACCTAGACAAAATAATAACATATGCATTTATTCATTTTTGTTAAACATGTTTTATTAAATGCATTGAAAGGAAATTGTGAGCCTAAAATAAAATATAAATATTTTTGACAATGATTCTGCTCAAATCAAAAATCTATTTGATCAACAAAAGTTATGCATGTTTTTTAAAAGATAGTAAAAAGTAGGGGAGAGTGCGGCACCATCACACACTTTTGGTTTTTGCTTCCTAACAATTTTTTTAATACACTTTTCTTTTAGGTAATTAGTTTAATTTGTAGAATAAATTTATACCTACAAAATAAATTCTATAAATTACCAAAATATAACAGTTTAAACTTGTAAGACTAGTTAAAGTAAAATTAGAAATTTGTTTCAAGGTACCCCACCCATGGGGTACCTTGAAACACACTATGAGCATCATTAAAAAAGTAAATAAAAAGTATAAAACACAAAAGAAAAAGCAGAATTTTTTTATATATAAACAAAATAATATTTATAACCCAAATAATGCATCCAGTTGTCCAAGTCAAATTTCAGAAGACCAGATAATATATCGTTTTAAATGTCATTTTTAAGCGTCAATAAATAATGACTTTGTATTAAAATGGGATCTACTTGTGTTTTATTTACATAAATCTTTTTTAAATTGGCTATAAATATTAAAAGAAATGATTTTAAAAACTGTTTATAACACAGTGGAGTACTAATATACAGTTTTAGGGCCCCCCACAAATGCTGTATCAAGTTACCCCATACTTGCTAAAAGAAAACAATTGCTTTATTTTTAGTATCAACTTGTTATTTTAATGATTTTGTTTAATAAAGTAAAAAGCTTATGTATTGAAGTTTACAAAATAATGTTACTTACTGATAATGCAATGAATAAGGTACCTTAGAACTTATGAGCTTTAGAGAGTAATAAATTACTTTGTAATCAAAAAATCACAAATTTCGACCCCTCGCAGACCTAAAAATGTTAAATGATATAACTTTTTTTTCAAAACATAGCTCTAGTAGTAACTGTTTCACGATATAAAAGTGGTTGTCACAACTCTCAAGACACCTCCACAATTACAATGTTTCATGGTGCCCCATGTATCATGGTGCCCCACTCTCCCCTATATTAAACATATACTTTTTACTTTTTGATAGCCAAGTGGTATAAATTGATGGTAACTACGTGTTCCAGGTATTGTATTTGCAGTATCCAATCGTTCTTTAAGAGTGTTTCTCACCAAAAATAAATCTTCTGATGAGATATATATGAAATGTACACCTTCAATGTTTTCATTACAATACTTATACATTGCTTGTGTAGATAGAATATGATTACCCATATCTCTTTGCAAGCTTGCTAGTGTTGTTAAACGTTTGACTGTACCACCTATCCCATCACAAGGTTGCTTACCGTGACTAGTTGCAAAAAAGTTCCATTTAGCAGAAAATCCAAAATCTTCAAGATGGAAACAAAGATTTTAATATTTTTGCAATTCTTATAATGAACCTGCACACCTATCTGAAAAGTATTCAATATTTTTTATTTGAGGCAGGTTTGTTTTTATATCATTGCTAACAACATCAATAATTTTATATACCATGTTCACATCATGGATCATATCATCCGAAATAATACATTAAGATTTGTGCTTGAGAATACCTTATTTTTGAAATAAATAATCACAGGATAAACTGTACATTGTAAATTTGTTCAATGAAAGCTTTGCACTTCATCTTGAACTACAAATTTATAGTTTTCTGAAAAATCACCCAAAAATAATGCTGTTACCTCATTCATATTTTCTTTTCTTGATCTCAGGTATGATGCTTGACTTTTTGCTAAATAAGAATGGTGCGAGTTTTTTCATTTTTCTACATACTAGTTCGATGTATTCAAACAATGGCTCTTTATTATGTGTCAAGTTTGACCTATCTGTTGTTGTCCACTGATCAAATTCTACCTCCTCGTCATCTTCAAATTCTCCAAGTAAATCATAAAGTTTTTCAACCAATGCATTCTTAGTTGCAGGGCATTTTTCACATTTCCGCATCATACAGTCTTTATTAGTTATATTACACACAATATAAGGTAGCAAATCTTTGTATGTTACACCAAGAGGATGTAAAAGTAGTTTCAAATTCTGATGAATAGCACAGACGCATACAGAATGTGTTCCTGAGGCACCAACAGTAATACACCATTTAGGTCGCAATGTGCAAAACCTTGAAAATCCTATTTTAATTTCTGGGTTTTTGGTTTTGAAAGCAATAAACAATTCCTTTAAATTGCATAATAGCAAACATTTTTGCATGTGGACATTTTTCTTTATGCTTACAAAGTCCTTTTTACCAGGCATTATACGGCTATGTTCATCATCTTCATAAAAAGTCTTGTCCAGTTGAACTGTTACATCAGGAAGAACTTTTCCTAATATTGGATTAGGCATGGTTAAAATACCTTTTTCTAATGCCAACTTATGTGCCGTTCGAGCGCACATAGTTTGTTACATGTAATGTTTCAGAAACCTTTTTTATTGACAAGTCTGTTGGAGCAAGTGTCGTCAGTTGTATTTTTTAGAAGTTGCTGTAGACTCTGCAATTTTGTTAGTTAGTGATACCATCATGTTATCAAACAAGTTTGCTTTTTCAATATACTCGTTAACAAAATTTGACTGCTCTTCAAAACTCTCTTCTGATATATTAAGGGAAGTGGCTACCTTTTTTTTAATGGAGGTTGTTAATGCTGTCAATTTTCGTTTACCTTCTCTGATTTTACCTGACTTATGCAATCTTTTGACCTTAATAGGAGATACTCCAGCAAATGTAAAGTGTGTATCCACGCCTTCTTTTTTATTTTGAATGGACGTTTCACTAACAATATCAAAATCTTCATCATTTTCATTTTCACTCGTACTTTTTGATAAAAACGTTTCATAAATTTACTTCGACAGGTTGGACACAATTTCTTTCCAGATTTAAACATATATTTTCTGCTTCTAATACAATATGCATTGTAATCACACGCAGCGATGCCGAAAAAAAAGAGTAATTACATTACTTAAATAACGTTAATTATATTATGTAATTATATTAATATAAAATTAATTATATTATTAATTATGATAATTATTAAAAAAACTTATAAACAAGATAAATAAAAATAATATTACTAATGAAATATAAATAATAAATTTTTACCTCTACATACCTTTTGGTGAGTCAGAAATGGATTACAACAACTTTTCTAATTACCCTCATATCTTACAACTAACATATCATGATGATGTGTGCATATGCTAGTAATTTGTTCTTTTTTCATAATTGTTCATTTTACAAGTAGTTTTTTAACATTGCTGTCAATATCTTTAATCAGATTTCTTACTTGGGTATATGACTGTTTATAACAAGCTCCATCATTATTTACAAAGCAGCAATTTATTTTGTTATCCATATAAAACTATAATGTGTAATCACAGTCTAAACCCTTAAAAACAAGAAATCTTAAATACTATGTCCTACCAAGTAAATCACACTTAAACACAAATAATATGTCCACAATAAAAATTCAAGTTGTATTTATAAGGAACATATTGCTTGAAGAAATGGCTATTAGTTCTAATAGACATACTTTAAATGTCTAAGTACCTACTAATTATTGTCAATTCACTACCAACTATTTACAAAAATTTTGTGTGAAATTAAAATATAACTGAATATAATTTTATTTAGTTATATAACTTAACATGGTAATATTTATTAGACATTTGTATGTCATTTTATTACTTTTTTTATTGATGAGATAATCACTATTTGATTACAATAAAACAATTAAGAATAAAAGGTTATATAATATTGTTTAATTTAATGACATGACTATTATGTAACAAAAATGAAATAACTATTATGTAATGAAAATAACAAGTAACACATTTATAAATTTACAAAATGTTGAACTATGTTTTGTAATAACTTTGTAAATAATTTAATCATATATACTATTTTTTTTTAATCAACCAACTCTAATAATTATAGTCAGTTGATTTAAAAAAACATAATTGTATAATCAATTTATAGATTATGATTAATTAGACCAATTTAATTTAAAAATAAAAATAATTGTTTTTAATTCAATATCAAAATACATTTGCAAACTTTTTTTTTTTTACAAAATTTCTTTAGAAAAATTGAAAAATCAAAACATTAATAACTTTTCGACAAAACATAAGGCCAATAAAAATTTAGTTTGCAAAGTAGATATATGTCGAATATTTAAGAAAATCAAAACCAAAAGTTTTTCCATTAGTCAGATTTTTTCTAGAGTTATACTTGTCAATGTCCTTTTTTATTGTTGTTAGTAAGTGCGTTTTGTGGATCTTACAATAAACTATATTCTATTGTTTTGACATATACGAGACTATGATTTTCAGATTCAGCTAATTTTAAACTCCTTTGGTACCAAATTTTAGATTCGCAACATTACCACAAGCTTGTTAAAAGGATAATAGTAAACTGACCTATTTCCAACACTTTCCCCCCCTCATTTTTCAGTCAAAAACTAACTAACTTCAAGTTGCTGTAACTCTTAAAGAGATAAGAATTTTTTGAAAAAAATTTACATTCTTCCCTAATTTATATCTTTAAACCTTTTTGCCAAATTTCAGCGAATTCGGTAATGTAAGATGCAGCCCCTTGCTTTTTGAGAAATTTTTACCCTTATACTGTTAGATAACATGGTAGGAATAGATTTAAGAATATTCGAATGATGGTTGAATTAACATTAATATATAACTAGAGATGGTCGGACATGGGCCAAATTGTGTACGATGTGCGACCGAGTCAAAAAAACTTTACAAGATGATTGATCGGTTTGAATTGAAAAATTTTCTACGTCCGTGATCGAAATGTTCGGTTCTGATTGAAGAATATTTTGTCCGATGTCCGCCATTGTCCGACTTTTTTATGGCCGCCATGTTTGGCGTCCGACCGGGCCGGTATTTCTGGGCCAAATCGATTAAAATTGATTGACTTTTCCGAAAGTGTTCGACTGTTCGGTTGTACGACTTGTTCAGCATTATTATCTCTCTTGAACTTATTCCATTTTAATCCAAATTATTCACCACAGCTTTAAATTATTTCAAGACTTTTAAAAGTTTCATTCTCCTTGGACTACAGGATATTGGTGAATATTAGTTACACATTTCGAGAACTTATTACACAAAAATACAAAATGGCGCATGTTATAAAAGATATCTATGAGACTTCAGATGTAGTCATTGAACTTAATGCAATTTTAAATGAACAAATTTCCAGTGGTTCTGTTCTTTTGAAAGCGAAAACTACTGGTGTAGGCAAGTCAGAAGATTGGATGAATTTTTCTTTGCTCTTCAAATTACATGCCATTTCAATGCCAAGGACAAACACTAAGAAAACTTATTGAAAACTTATTCAACTTTTTTTTTTTAATGTACTACCGGTATATACTTCACTTAAATCTGTACTAGAAATTACTATGAACCTGTAAATATGAAATATCAATAAATATGAAGAATTACAACAACAACAAAAAATTGTCCGATTCTTGTGTCATTTTTTATTTTTCATTTTTTTGCATGTTCGACGTCCGACCGCGTTCGAGATTTTTAACTCAATGACTGTTCGGTGATCAATCGGTGTTCGGTTCGACATTAGTTTTCCTGTCCGGTGTTTGGGGTGTCCGAGTTGTCCGGGTTGTTTGATAAAATTATTGTTGCTCGTGTTAAACCGGTTCGGTGGTTCGGACCGTACAAACACGGGCGAACAGAAAAACGTCAATTAGTCCGAACATCTCTATATATAACGGATTGTCGCATGGTTTTCCATACGGTATAATTTCACTGAATCTTTCTCCAATCGTCGCACGAGTTCCGGGTTCCGGCTACGCTTATTATTAAATTAAGAAAAAAAAATGCTTACAGAAACTTTCTTCCCCAAAATTTGAGGAATTATATATGATATATACCCTCAGGGCCGGCGCCAGCATTTTTTGGTTTTTGAGATAGCTAACTTCCAGACATAGAGCAAACTCCAAACATTTATATGTTTATAATTATGTCAAATAAGAATGCTTTGCAAAAAATTGCGATGATTGGAGCTTGGGAACAAAAAAGCCCCAAATTTTTTGCCTAGCCTGCCCCAAACATGAGAGCAACAAGTTGATGAAATATTTTTTGTACTATTTTCAACTAGACTTATATTTATCGATAAATTTTAAGTTTCATAGTACTATCTCTTAGCGTTCAAAAATTATGAACATATAAAATTTGCAACCCCCACAAACTGAGGGGGGTTTAAACTTTCTATGGTCATAATTTTTGAATGCTAAACTATTTTACTATGAAACTTAAAATTCATCGATGAATAAAAGTCTAGTTGAAAATAGTGCAAAAAATATTTCATCAACTTGTTGCTCTCATGTTTGGGGCAGGCTAGGCGAAAAAATTTGGGGCTTTTTTGTTCCCAAGCTCCAATCATTGCAATTTTTTGCTAAGCATTCTTATTTGACATAAGTATAAACATATAAATGTTTGGAGTTTGCTCCATGTCTGGAAGTTAGCTATCTCAAAGACCAAAAAATGCTTGCGCCGGCCCTGTATACTCTATATACACAACAAATTTGAAACTTCTTATTACCGATTTATATTATAGACCGGTAATAAACCCGGTAAAGACATAATCAGACGTTGTACAATATGGTCCGACGAAGTATTTCGTAGAACAGTTTTACTTTTTCAAAACTTTTGTTTTCTTAAAAGAGGTACTAAAATTTTTTTGTTTATTTTTATTTTTATAATCTTTTAGAAACTAATGTGCGCCATGTTCACAGTCTTCATAAAACTTTTTAGTTTATATAAGCATGATACAAGTTAAAATTTTTTAATTTTTATAATATTGATTTATACTAATGTTTTAATGCAGCAACAACTCAATCAAGTTATTTTACTATATCATATAGAATATGATATAATATAAAAGATATCATATATCATTTTTTCTAAGTAATAATAATAAATAATTTTCATGATAATTAATATATTTGTTATAGTTGTTAAAAAAATTTTTAGAAGATTTAATTAAAACTCGTTGTGAAGTTTTGTGAAATTAGAAGTTTAGATTTGATAATTTTGTTTATAAATAATGTGCTATATATATATATATATATATATATATATATATATATATATATATATATATATATATATATATATATATATATATATATATATATATATATATATATATATATATATATATATATATATATATATATATATATATATATATATATATATATATATATCAACAACAACACTTAAAAATGGTTTTGAATTTTTATTTTCAAGTCAGCTGTCCAATTTTAAGTGTTGCTTTTTATGTTAAGTTTTAAGTAAACATGTTTAATTTGAAAACTGAATATGTTTAATCAAAACTTAACATAAAAGTCCTAGTTTTGATCTATTATTAGTTAAAGCTTATTATCTAGTTTTTTAATACGCATTAATTAAATTTTAGAATTCAGTTATTAAATTTTTTTTTATGCTTTTTTTTTTGTCTCAGTTAACAAATTAATTTTGAATTTCATCTCAATGGTTCATGGATAAAATTCGTACATCTTGTTCAAACTTGCCTACAGGATGGGTAAAAGAAGTTGTAATTCGTAAATCTGGTGCCTCTGCTGGAAAATCAGACGTTTATTATTACAGGTATAATATAACAATAAAAAATCAAAATCACACATAGATGAGTTTTTTCGGGCAATTTCCGGAATTCTGAAAATTCACTTAAACTTCTTTTGAAGTTTCCAAAAATTTCTTAGTATTTTTTGCTATTGATTTGAAAAAAAAAAAGTAATTTTTTGAAACAATTTTATTACTCTGAAAATTTTGGTAATATTTGGAAAAGAATTTTAAGAGAATTTCCAGATTTTCAAAAATTTCTGATAAAAACTCATCTATGATTGCAAAAAAAGTAAAGTAGAGTGTGTAATAATGTAGAAACTCTTAGAATTATTCTCTTAGTTCACATTCAAAAGAAAATCTTTCTATAGTTTTTTATATATTTTTTTATATATATATATTATATGTATATATGTATATATATTAGGGTGACTCGTGTGTAATAATGTAGAAACTCTTAGAATTATTCTCTTAGTTCACATTCAAAAGAAAATCTTTCTATAGTTTTTTATATATTTTTTTATATATATATATTATATGTATATATGTATATATATTAGGGTGACTCGTGTGTAATAATGTAGAAACTCTTAGAATTATTCTCTTAGTTCACATTCAAAAGAAAATCTTTCTATAGTTTTTTATATTTTTTTTTATATATATATTATATGTATATATGTATATATATTAGGGTGACTCTTAAAACAACATTTTTGAAAAAAACTTGCTCCTACCCCTTTGTTCTATATAATACTAAAACACTAGGTTTAAAATTTTTTTGAACAAAAAATTATTTTAGGGGTAGCTCAAGACCCTTAAAAATTTGACTGGTCCCTAAAATTTTGAAATTAAAAGTTCTTTTAAAGTATGTCAACCTGGTATATATATATATACATATATATATATATATATATATATATATATATATATATATATATATATATATATACATATATATATATACATATATATATATATATATATATATATATATATATATATATATATATATATATATATATATATATATATATGTATAGAACTCTTATATGTTGTCAGAAAGTTTTTTCCATATTTTGTTGACAAAAAGTAAAAAGTAAAATGCAAGACCGGAAGCATGTAGCAGCACTCCCTTGCGAGTCAGGCTAAATGATAGTAGATGTAGCAGCACTCTGTTGCCAGTCAGGCTATTTGTCAGTCGATATAGCAGCACTCCATTGCGAGTTAGGCTATTTGTCAGTCGATATAGTAGCACTCCGTTGCGAGTCAGGCTATAAGATAGTCGATGTAGCAACACTCCGCGCATGATTTACAGTAAAAAAAAATTAAAAAAAAAACATTTTATTAAAAAAAATAAAAATAAAACATTGTTTATATTGTTAAAAACATTCAGAATATTTTAAAAACATTCAGAATGTTTTTAAAAACATTCAGAATGTTTTTAAAAACATTCTGGTCAATTAAATTTATACATATATTCATATATAATTATTATACATATATTCATATATAATGTTTGAATGACAATTATGTAAAAAAAATTATTACAAAAGTTTTAACAACAATTACGTTTAATAAAAGCACTATTTACAAATGAAATAAATTCAGATAAAATTAAAAACAAAGAAAGTTACTTGTATTTCAATTTTATTAAAAAATAATACTAAATATTGCTTAATAACTAAGTTTTATTATTATTATTATTATTTATTTTATATATATATATATATATAATAAATAATAATAATAATAATAATATATATATATATATATATATATTATAAATAAATAAATATATATATATATTTAAATAAATATATATATATATTATAAATAAATAAATATATATATATATATATATATATATATATATATATATATATATATATATATATATATATATATATATATATATATATGTATGTATATATCAGGGTTGATAAAAATCATGATTTTTTTGAAAAAAATCAAAAAAATTGATTTTTTTGATTTAAATCGGATTTTTTTGATTTTAATTACATTTTGGAAAAATAAACTCTTAATCAAGTAGTTTTTAATGAAATGAGTTTTTTATGAAACTATAAACTAAATTAATTTAAAACATTGAAAAATCTTTTTTAATGTTGATTATTTACAAATTTTCAAAGATTCGATCAATTAAACTCATTGATTCTTATGCTTTTTGATTAAATAGTTTGAATAGGAAAACCAATTTGCTTTCTTTTTCAATTCCGAGTCTATTTCTAATGCTTGAATGTGCAAAACCAAATGATGAAAAGATTCTTTCAACTCCTGCAGATGAAGCAACAGCAGTAAGTAACTGTTTAACCACTTTCATTAATTCCTGATTCACAGGATCATTATGATATTTCCATCAATCACATGGGTCAATAGTTTGAACAATGTTATCATGGAGCATAAACTTTTCAAATGGTGCTGCTTCTGCTTTAAAGTTAACCAAAAGTGAAAGAAAATCTGGATTCTTTAAAGCTGCAAACTCCATTCCAATCTCTATTTCTTTATCAGTTAATTCTTTACCTCTGTATTTAGGATTAAAAATATTAGCCAAGAAATGAGCTGGGTTATTGCCTGTTGTATTCTTTTGGATAAATTCATCTTAGCTAAGCTTAGGACTTAATTCCCTTTGAAGGTTTTTCCATATCACTACACTGTCACCAAAAGTACTACTGTCCTGCTGTTGGTTTAAGCATTTGTAACCGTTCTTCTGCACTTCGCTTTACACCAAGGTTATTTATAACATTTGTATTATTCCTATCAATTATTGTTCTGCTTTCTTCTCAAAATGTTAACAGTATCGGTCAGTGTTTAAGATAGCATTCAAGACAATCAGCCAATATGTTCCATCTGACATCTTGGGGCATTATAAGTCGTAGCCCCTCTTTTGCTTTGTATGTAGCAGCAGTAAAATGGTTGTTTCTAAAATATTCAACAACTTGAACAGTCTGCTCCTTGATGTTTGGAATTGCCAAATCTTGGGCCAATAGATTGAGAATATGAATTTTAATAAATAATAATTAATAAGAAATTGAGAGCTGAACATCCATATGTAATAACTTTAACATTATCTCGAGTTTCCAATTGTTGTCTCATTTTTGACACATTTGCTGCATTATCAGTTACTACACTGCAAACTTTACAACCAAATTGTTTTTTGCATTTGTTGATAGAATTAACAGCTATGTCAACTAAATAGTCAGAAGTATGTGAATAGCCGGAGGTATCAATTGTATCTGCAAGGTAGATATCTGAATTCATTGTTATTACTGTTGCACAAACTATTGGTTCATTATGAACATTGCTCCACCCATCAATACTCATGGTTACAGACTGATCATGCAGCAAACCTGAACAGATAGTTAAACTGTTCTTGTGAACAGTATCTAGTACTTCTCCACCAATATTGATTCTATTAGGAGGGTTATATACTGGGCCTTAAAAATGGATTATCTTGATAAACTCTGGATGGTCAACCATTCTGAAAGACGAGTTAGTAGCATAAATCATTCTTGCTATCTGCTCATCAGTAGCTTCTTTTTCAGATTTAGTGGTTATAATAAGGTATGAATCCAATTTAGTTGTCACTGTCTTGCCACTGCTTGGTCTTGTCACTGTCTTTATTTTAACAAAAAAAACTTTTTTTATCTACAGCAGATTAACTAAATTCAGTTTTCTTAACAGAACATTGACTAGTTTGTGGTTCTTCAGTTGTCTGGTTAATATTTTTTAAGATTTCTTGACAAATAATAATGTTTTTGTCATCTTGAACAACTTTCAGAAAACTACATTTACTATCACTTTTTTGGTTTCTCATTCGAGCAACCAAACCTTGCATTTGTACACCACAGCTTTTGCATTTAGCGTTATTCCCTTTTTCCCCAAACTTTGCAGGTATTTCTTTAAACCATGTCCAAACTGCATCTTCTTTTCTACTGGCACCAGACATTTTTGTTTCTAGTTATATTAATTTTATTTTTATTAAAATAACAACCAATTATAAATGAATACTGTAATTTAAAAAAATTTGAATATACTCTTATATAAAAGGAATATATTTATATTTATTATATAAATAGTAAAAAAAACAGAAATTAATG
Source organism: Hydra vulgaris (assembly GCF_038396675.1). NCBI lineage: Eukaryota > Metazoa > Cnidaria > Hydrozoa > Anthoathecata > Hydridae > Hydra > Hydra vulgaris. Next base: position 46,395,168 of record NC_088932.1, read on the forward strand.
TAATTAGTCAATAAATTAAAACATGAAAAAAAAAAATTTACTTATATGGATAAAAATCTTACAATAAATTTAAAAAGTTAATGATTTATATGACTAATATATATTTTATAATGTATTATCTGACTATTATAACTAATACTAGTTTATGCAGTAGTTGTATTTAGCTAGTGCAATTTACTTTAATTTGATTAATCAATAAATAATTGTTAAAAATAATTAAAATCAAAAAACTCAATTTAAATCATGATTTTTATTTGTCTGATTTAAATCATGATTTAAATTGATTTAAATCAACTGATTTAAATCAATCGATTTAAATCAAAACAATCCTGATATATATTATATATATTTATATTCAGAAAATATTAGGTAAAAAAAAAGCATTTAACCGCAACTGTGAATGTTTTAAAGTAAAAGTATTTTATAAAAATTTTTTTTTATTTAAAAGACTTTAAAATAAGTATGATTTTAAAAATTTAAAAAAGACTTTAAATTAAATATGATTATAAAAATTTAGATTTTGAAGGAATGTAAAGAATAGTAAAACTGAGAATGTAAAATTTAGTTTCAAAGGAATGTAAAATAGTTTTCGCAATATTTATTCAAGAAATTTTTCTATCATCTTCTAACTAATTCATGACATAAAAAGTCTCTCCATCATATATTTAATACATAAAAAAAAAAAAAACTTTTTTTCTTATAAAAAGGAGATAAATAAAAGTCTTATAAAATATTATAAAAGTGTTTTAAAATCTTATAAAAGTGTTTTTTCTAAGAGAATTCTTTTCACAATGTATCAAATGTATTTTATGTTTCGTAATAATTCAATATCATTATATTTAAATTAGTTTAAATGATTTTTAACAGGGTTTAAAATTAAATTTAATTACAATTACTTTTTAAAATGTTGATGACGCAATTTAACTTTTAATAATGTAAATACCAAAACTCTGTTAAAGTTACATTTATTTGCATTATGCGTTTTTGTTACGCAATAAAATCTCATAATAAGGCCTGACCAATAGATGACAGTGAGTGATAATTGATTACCGTGAATGAAATAATGGAAACAATAAGCATAGTTCAACACTTTTTGTGTGTGTGTGTGTGTGTGTGTGTGTGTGTGTGTGTGTGTGTGTGTGTGTGAAGTAGCAGGCATGGTTATTTTTGGAGTTAAGAAATCAACTTTTTCAAAACCATTTATTATTTAATACTGTTAAATAAGATCTCCACGTTTCTTTCTGGTTTTCAGAGTAGTTAATTCAAGAATATAGAGTTTTTCTTTGTAAGAAAGATGTTTAAGCATTTGAGATAGATGACGCTTGGACATCAAATTCTAAAAAGCTTTCATTTCCTCTTACAAACTATGAAGCTATTGACTTTCACCTACGGTAGTTATATTCAAACTTTGAATTAAATGTAAGTAAGTACATTAAGGTGGTTCTAAAAACAACTTTTTCTGAAAATGACTGCTGGCACCCCCTGAATATGTTGTATATAATTAAAAAAATGCTAGATTTAAGAAATTTTTGAATAAAAAATATTTTAAGGGGTTGCTACCGACTCTCGAACATTATATAGGTCCCTAATATTATTGAAAAAAAAGTTTTTCAAAATTATGTCAGGTTGAGTCTCAAATAAAGGGAAATTATATAAAAATTTTAAAAATATTAATCATTTTATAATTAAATTTTTATTTTAGATTTTAGTAAACAAAAAGTTACGTTTTTTAACTAAAAATGAAAAATAGGGAATTTAACAAGATTTTTTGATTATAATTTTTTTTATCCATGTTTTTTTATAAAATGAATATTATTTTTGAAATTTGTATATGATTTTGCTTTGTTTGAGACCCAACATGACATACTTAAAAAAAAAAAATTTTAATAATACTAAGGGCCTATTCAATGTTCGATGGTCAGTAGCAACCCCTTAACAAATTTTTTATTCAAAAATTTCTTAAATCTAGCATTTTTTTAATTATATACAACATATTCAGGGGGTGCCAGCAGTCATTTTCAGAAAAAGTTGTTTTTAGAACCACCTTAAAGTACATATATTTGATGTTTTGCCGGCTTCTATTAGAGTTTTTGACAATACATGTAGTATATGTATACATATACGACAGTATATGTACCAAGTCTCCCTTCAAGCGGGAGGCGTGTGCAGTCACACGGCTTGTTCGTCCACACTTAAAGTAATTAAGACAACTTGACCACATTTTTATATATAAGCATTTTAAGAATTCGCAGCAAAATAAAGCTATAAAAAACTATAAAACAACAATACTTAAAGAAATCAAACAAAGACTATACAAAATAGAAAATCTAAATGAAATAAGCTAAAAAAAATAGAATATTAAAAAAAGAAAATTGTTGTCAAAAAAATGTACTCTAAAATGTTTAATCAAATGATGTACTCTAAAATGTTTAATCAAATGATGTACTCTAAAATGTTTAATCAAATGATGTACTCTAAAATGTTTAATCAAATGATGTACTCTAAAATTTTATTTAAAACAATTAATTTTTTGATTGAATAAAGTTAGAAAAATATATGATGTAGAAATGAAACCGAAATTTTAACTTAGAGAAGTAGGTTAAGAATAGTAGGTATTCACTTTTTTAGAGGATTTAAGTGAATTTGATATAATAATTTTTACCAGGTAAGAAACATCACTATTGTAGTATTTTTACACTTGAAGAAGAGACTCAGTCTAATTATTTTTTTCTTCTCTTGTTTATGTTTGCTGTATGGAACAACATTTAGATAATTTTTATAACTCATTTTCTTATTTTTTTGCATTTGTGTTTTTCATATATACTGAAGTAAACTTTACTCCTATACTAGTGCAAGTCATTTAGAGTAATTTTCATTAGATATTTTTGTTGTTTCAGACTTAATTGTTCATTTTGGTTGTGATTTCATACCAAACACTTAATCTTAACCTTTAAAAACCATGTAACCAGTGCACTTAACTGCACTTGAGAATTAGCTTGTAATCATTTGATCTTGCAATAGAACTTCAAGCTGGTATTATGAAAGATGATGAAAAAGTAGATGATGGTGTATCAAAGGATGATATTTTTGTCACAAAAATCTTTATGATGACATTGCATTTGTGAATAATGGTGTTGATGGGGCCTCAGCAAGCTTAGTTTTTTTTATTCAAAAAAGGTGAACAGAGGCCTAAAAAATAAAAAAACAAAACAGGAAATGCGTTACTAACCACCCATTTGACTCATTTTAAGTTGATATTTTTACATGTCAAGCCAGATGGTGCCACAAGCAGAAAATATTAGGCTGCTCCTTATTACAACATAGTAAAACAAGATTAAAGTTAAAGACACATTAAAGGCTGCTTGTCAAGAAATTGACAGTTACATTACTAAGTAAAGAATAAAAAGACCTGCTGTATTGTTATCTAATTTATATAGTTCGCAATTTAATTATATTGTTTTAATGTAGCTTCTTTGGACACTACCAGTGTAACTTAGTTGCTCAACCTAAGTAAAGTTGCTCAACATCATAAATTAGTTGCTGAATAGGACAGTATTGCAAATACAGAAATGCCAAGAGTTCTTTTTTTAACCCAAACAACAATCAAATGGAATTTATAAATATTTTAGGCAGTATATGGGAGAAATAGACATCAAAACAGTTCCTTATTTTTAATGCAAAAAGTGTTCTAATTTTGAGTGTCAAAACAAAAAGGTATGAGTTTAATTCTTCACCAAAACTCTTTCAAATTTATTTTTTTGCTTAATGCAGCAAAATATATTTGACTGAGCCCTAGCATTCACAAGCGAAAACAACCCACATCACCAGTGTAAATTTTTTTCAAAACACCTTAATTTGCCATTTCATTCCCACGAAATGTAGAGGTTCAATAATTTACTGGATAGACTAATCAGGCTCAATCATTACTTAGAGATATAGCTAAACAAAGTTTATTTTATTCAACCATATCTAACGGGTGACAACTATAAAACGAGACTGGATTTAAAGACACATATCTCTTTAAAGAAGTAAGATAAAACAAAAAGGAAAAATGTTCTAGAAAGTATTTTTATTCTAGTTTTTAAATATTTTATGTGTTTTTATTTTTTGTAGAAAAATGAAAAAAAAAATAAATTCAAAACAAGAAGAGATTAGAAAACGTGTGTATGAATTTTATTTAAATTACAAAAATGCTGGTAAAAAGTTCACTTATGACCACTTTAAAGTTGAGAATATACCTAAAAGTACTATCTACAAGATAATTAAACGTGCTGAAAGTTAATCTTGGTACCAAAGAGTTAAAGGAAGTGGAGTGAAAGCTAAAAAAATGACCAGGACAAACATTGAAAGGCTCAAACTTATGTTTGACCATAAAGACGGAGTTTCTCAACGACAGGCAGCTAAAAAGTTCAACTGTACTCAGCAACACATTAGTAAAACATTAAAAAAAAGAACAAATATTAAATCAAGAAAAAAAATGACAATTCCAAAACGCTCTGACCAGCAAAAAGCAGCAGCTAGAACTAAGTGCAGTCGATTGTGTCAGAAATTCAAAAATCGTAAACCAATTATTGACGATGAGTCTTATTTCACGTTAAATCATTCCAGTATCAATGGAAATGATATATTTTATACTAGTGATGTAAAATCTACTCCATCTACAGTTAAATACCAAACAAAACAAAAGTTTCAAAAGAAATTACTTCTATGGATTGCTTTTTCTGAAAATGGAATTTCTCAACCTTATTTTGTACGAAGTGGACTGGCTGTAAATCAAAAAATCTATTTAAACAAATGTATTAAGAAGAGACTTATTCCATTTATAAGTAAGTATCATTCAGATGGTGCATATGTATTCAGGCCAGATTTAGCATCATCTCACTATGCAAAAACAGTAATCATGTACCTATCAAGGAAAATGTGCATTATGTTGAGAAAGCGGATAACCCTGCAAACTTGCCAGAATGTCTTCCTATCGAAAATTTTTGGAGTATTTTGAAAGGCCTTGTCTACAAGAATAATTGGCATGCAGAAAGTCTTAAAAAATTACGTTCTAGAATCGAGTATTGCCTTAATAAAATTGATATTGAGCTCATACGGAGCCTAGCTCAGTCTACACCAGGCCTAGTTGATAAAGTCAGAAGTAATGGTTTAATTGAGATCAACTAATTATATATTTAAAAACTAGAATAAAAATACTTTCTAGAACATTTTTCCTTTTTGTTTCATCTTACTTCTTTAAAGAGATATGTGTCTTTAAACCCAGTCTCGTTTTTTAGTTGTCACCCGTTATAAACAATCATTTGTTTGAGCAATTGATTTGGTTAAGGCTTTGTACTTAAAAAACTCCTGATCTCTTTACTATCAAAAAAATCAAACCAAATCTTGAAAAATAATCTACTCGTGACAGCTTCTTATATTCTTACAAAAACAATTATGTTGTATAAAAAAGTCATAGTTGTTTACAAAAACAACTTTTTTTTTTTATTAAATTTTTCACTTTAGTGCGAATAACTGAGCTTTTGGCTAATAAAAACTATTGAAAACACTTTAATTCATAGATGAACATATTTGCTAAAATATATCTGAATCTCTTGTCACTTAAGCCAGCATAGTGGTTTTTGAGGTACGTTTAAGGTACATTGTGTATAAATTTAATGACAATTTTTATTATTCTTTGAAGCATGTTTTTGATGTTTTATTTTTGATATTAGATATACTTCATCTTTCTCAAAAAAAACATTTGTGGTGGACATTTAGTCAAAATAGTTCTGTAGTTTATGTATATTTTCAATTTTCTATTTTTTTTATTTGATGAGTCAAACATCTTTGTTGTAATAACAAAAATTATTTTGCTATTATCAAATAATAAGTTGCTTATAAAATAGCATATTTTTGTTTTGAAATGTTGTTTTCTGTTTTTAGTCCGGAAGGCAAAAAATGTAGATCAAAGCCACAAATGTTACAGTATCTTCCTGATGACTTTGATATTGAAAATTTTGACTTCAGAGCGGGAAATGACATTTCGTTAAAGAAGCGTAAGAAGCGTAAAGACGATTTTGATTTCGGAAAGGACTTCAATCTGCCAAACTCAAAGCCAAACAGACAAACAAAAAAAGCTTGGGATAACATTGAGGTTACTGTTTTATCTGGCAAGCATTCAAAAGAAAATAAAGATGAAGTTTACTATCCACATGCTAGTAAGTTTCTTCATAGGAGTTTTTTAAGTTTTATTTTTAAGTTTTAATAAAACTATTCTAGTATTTTACTTATTTTTTAATACGTTTTGTATTAAAAAATTGCAAATTATTATAAAAAATTAGTATTTAATTTTAAATCAGATTTAAGTATTAAAAAAAATACTTTCGAATAAAGAGACAGTCTAAAGTGCAATTCCATGTAAAAATATCAAATTTTCTAGATAATGTAAGTAGGGAACTGCTGCATTACATCTAAGCTGAAGTCTCCCTGGGAACTTTCTAGAAAACGTAAAGTGTCAGATTTTGCTGATTTCATACTACTTTTTTAATAATTATGATTAATCCATTGTTAAAAATTATTATATTATAATTTATAATAAACAATAATTATAATTAAAATTATAATTACTAATTATGTTTTTGATAAATTATGATTATCCCCAAGGTTTAAAAAATATATATATTTGAACTTTACCTTGAACCAACAAAAGTTCTGTTTTGTTGGCATTTTTTATTCTCTTTTTGAAAAATGAAGTTGTTCTAAATGGTTTAGTTAAAAATTTTTTCAAAGAATTGGGATTGGTGTTTTCTAAAACAAATGTACTTAAATTTATCACTTGTAAAACATGAATTTTAAAAAACCATACAAAAAAAAGTGGTAACATGACAGTTGTATAACTGAAACATGGTTACAGAGATATTAATGTAGATAGATATTAATTTATTTCTATAACAATGTCTGTCCACTAAAAGGAATAACTTGAATGCTGTATATTTGGTTTAGAAATCCCTGATATGTAAAACTGTGAGAAACAACTATATCCTTTTAGTCAAAGAAAGTAACTGTCTGAGTAATAACCTAGGATTTATCAGTACTTGCCCGCTGATTAAATCAGATTTCTTTTTTTTCATCAATCTCACTTAATTCCTCATCAAAAAATATCTTTAAGCTGTCAAAACATAAACACATTTGACACGTCTATGAACCATGCATTCATTATTGTTTGTATAATGTGCAAATTTTGACATTAAATCTATGTATGTCACATTCCATTGGATAGCATTTACAAACAATAATGAGTTTTATTTATGAGTGCAAACACACATACCACTTGGTCCCATGCACACAATTTTGGATGCTAACTACAAAGATTTGAAATTCCTACTTTAAGATTAAGGTGTTTAATTTTACAATCAATATAAAGCTCTTAAAGATTACTTTTTTGTTGTGCAGGACCACCTTTAACAAAAATCTTTTATTTATATATATATATATATATATATATATATATATATATATATATATATATATATATATAACTGTTTCCATGACAGCGGTGTGATTTCATTATACTAATGTATTAACCATGCTCAATTTCCAACATCTGCTGTTTTGATAAGATTTAACAAAGCTTAAACATGGGTAAAATGGTTCTTGCATGATACTCAATGAAGTTTGTTTTAGGATTAAAAAATATATATTTAAATTTATGTTATTATAGTTCATTTAAATGAAATAAAATGTAAAATAAAATACTATGCCAAAGATTCTTAGTAAAATAAGAAATAAAAGCAAAGAAATATTCTTAGTTAAAAAAAACTTGGAAGACACTATCATCTATTCAGTTTTTAAATGTTGAAGTCCAAACCATCCATTTCTCTTAAAAACTTTGCTTGTTGTTCAAACAAAGGTTCTACATTTACACCATATTGTCCAAAAGCAGAAGGGAACTGCTGCATTATATCTAAGCTGAAGTCTCCCTGGGAACTTGGAAGAAACAGAACTCATAGCATACATTGCGTTTTACGGTTTAATTAATATTAATTTTAGGAAAGAATTCGAAACTCTAATATGAAATATAAAAAGCAGCAAACCCTTAAAAACAGATTGAGCAATTGAGGATAAAAAGATCTTTTTAATAGAATCTAAAAAGGTATTTTGGTTGGGACATGACAGTAAAATCATGATTGAAGAAATAACAATGGATAGAAAAAGAACAAAAGAAACTAAATGTATGGACATTTTTGAAAATGCATAAGGAAAAAAGACATGGTTGTTTAAGCTGTTCTAATATTAGCTTTAAAAAGGGTGATGAAAGATCTGCAAAAAAAAAAAAAAATCTAAAAGGGAATCCTCAGGAAAAAAAAAACTTACATATATCTTATAGCTCAGAAAGTGATTTCACTGATTCTTTAAGCTCAGAATGCAATGACTCTGTTAAAAGTGAGCTAGATGATAATACCCACGAAGAAGAACAAAGTATAATACTGCCTAAAGATATTCTAAAGCGTACAGTGATAACTGTTGTAGTAGAAGGACTTTCTGTCAACCAGCACATTGCTATCATAAGCAGTGTTATAGCTATCTCAGGAGGAGAAATGATTTTGTTTTACCTGAATTATCATCACATTTCAGCCACAAGAGAAAGATTAGCTATACTAATGAAAGTGATTCGGAAAAGCTACTAGGCATTCCTCATATTTAGTCAGGTGCTGTAAAAATGCAGTTCAAAGCAGTTTACAACCTAATAGAATCTTATGACCTCAGTTATCATATGCAGTGTATATTTTTTGATACTACTGCTTCCAACACTGTAAAGCACCACAGAGTAATAACAAGAACGGTGCATAAGCTTGGGCAGCCACTACTTTTCCTTGCCTGTAGACACTTTGTTTTAGAAAGACATACTACCCACTTTAACAAGATTTCTCCTGGTACTAAAATGTCTGGTCCAGTCAATTAGCTCTTTAAACACTTAAAATCATTAAAAAAATTGTATTACCTTAAATCATATTTACTGTTGGAAATCATCCTTAACTTATCAGAGAAAAATATAAAAGAGATATGGCTATGTTTTTAGGCATCTTTTACACTCAGTGGTTCCTTATAGATGTATCTGCAACTGCTGCTTCATATCAGGTTAAAAATAATTAGAAGAAATAAGAAAACAGATGAAAAAAGATTAGTTAATTGTTTGATTGATGAATTAATCTAATTTTGTTAAAATATTTTGTAGAATATGAAAACGCTGTGGCAGATTAAGAGGTTCATGGATATAAATCTTCATGGAGCTATTTCAGCAATAAAATTATTTGGTAAGCACAGCTGGTATCTTGATTCTGCCTTAGTTGTGCTTGCTTTAGCAGATGAACATTGCCCGAACAGAAAAGATATTGCCAAAGCATTGTACAGTACACTTAACACAAAATTTAAAGTATATCCACTTGAATGTGTTATGGTCAATAAAGAGCTTTTTCACTCTCTAGATCTTGCACAAAATCAGTCTCCATCTCTTAATGCTCTAGTAACTGAGCAACCTTGGCTTACCTTTGATAAGATTAGACATGAATAGAGTGAGTTGCATTGGCTTAAGATCCCTTCACAGTTCTGGAAGTTCAACTATTTTTATCTTGAGATTGAAATTATTATTTAATTCCTTAATATGGTAAATGGCTCATCAGAGAGGGCCATTAAACTAGTTAAAAACTGATTGGAAAAACAACCAAAGAGAAGAAGAGATTTGTTCTTGTTTAATTATTTTTACAAACGAAGTAGACAAGAGGAAAAGAAAATAGCTTTAGCACCAAACACAAATAATAGTATTTTTAAACATTAATTTGTTAATAATTTCAAAAAAGTCTAATATTGTGTATATTAATAGGGAGAGCTGATCCACCTTACTTTAGATACGTAATTAAGTTTGATATCCAAAATAATAAAGTATATTTTAGTAACTTATTTATAATTTGACTAATTAAAGATTTTGTCATAAAAAAGACCTTAGAAATAAGGAAATATTTTTTTTTTTGTCTCTTTAATTACTTTTTCTATAACTTTTTCAGTGTCGAGAAAAAAAATATACAGAATGCAGGCCTTGTTTTGAATAAAAATTGCTTAATGCAATATTTGAGGTCATAAAATTCTCTTTATTTTTCTAATTTTAAAGACATCAACTTTTTAAATTACTGCAATAATATTAATTACCGCAAAACAAGTTAAATGTTATTTAACTGGTTTTTTTTATTATTACTAGGGTATTGCGATATCACTACCAAACTATTGCGATATCACTACCAAACTATTGCGATATCACTATCAAATATTGATGTATCAAAAAACACCGAACTATCAGTAGTAATGATATTGAAAGTGTGATATCAAAAAACTCAATTTCAATATTGAGTGTTTGAAAGTGAAAAACTTTTTTCCAATAATAAAAACTGTTCCCAACACTACTGAAGTCCCTTTTGCCACTACCGAACTCAATATCAAAAAGAAGTTAATTGGTAATAATAATAATACAAATCTTTTGAAATAAATTTAATTAAAAATATTTTGTCCTAAATTAAAAAACTTCAGAGCATAATAATTTTACCTGATTTTTATTTAACATTTTATTAAAATTAAATTATGTAAATTTAATTAAAAATAATTCTCCATTAAAATTTTTATTAAAATTGAATTATACAGTACAATCTCTCTAATTCGAATCTCCTTAATTCGAAAACCTCCATAATTCAATTAAATGCAATGTCACCGTGAAATGCGTTTAAGAAAAATCAACTTTCTATAATTCCAAAATCTAATTCAAACTTTTATTTTTCCCCATAAAATTCAAATTAGAGAGATTCTACTGTATTAAGTAAATTTCATAAAATAATTAATTTTCAATTATTTTTATGGTTTAATTTTTTTTTGCAGAGGTTGTTTCTTTTAAAAATAAAATTTTTAAGTCTGTCTAAAAAAGTTGATTGTGAGAATAACATTGTTTTATTGTTTTGAAGAAAGTGACATCTTAAGAGTTGATAATGCCAAGAGCAAGTCCTTATATAGCAAGCCATTATATAAATATAGTTCAAACTTTGAACTATATTTTTTTTTTTTTTACTAATAAAATATTTAAAAAAAAACAAAAACAAATGTAATTTTGATCAAGCCTTGATACATATTTTGTCTCTGGGGATATAAAAATCAATTTAAAAATGTTAATTTTTTTTGAAAATTTCAAAAGGGTGGAGTGTTGTAAAAAATATGAACAATCATTTAAGATTGTTATCTTATTAGAAGTATATTTTGTCTTTTAGGCTGCCTAACCAAAAAAGGTGTTTGATTCTTTTGATAGTGGCGATAATTTAAGTTTACACTGTCAAACACTTTTAAAAGATAACATTCAATGCCGAACTTTTGAAAGTGTTGATATTGAAAAAAGTTACTTTCAATTTCAATATCATAACTTCGGTAGTGACTAGTTATTAATACCGACCAGAATATAATACTGACTTTCCTCACTACCACAACCCCTTAATTATTACTATAAGGGAATGTTTATTTTATTTTTTTATCTTTTAATATTAAATAATTAAATTTAATATTGCTTTTTTAAAAATGTTTGATATTGAAAAATATCTTTCTTTTCTTGACGTTTGCATAAATGTATTAAAATATGTTAAATTTTTGAATTTTCAAAATGATTATTTCTTAAATTTCTAATTGCAATTTTGCAACTACAAATGATTTTATATTATAAAAATGATTCAAAAAATTAGCGATTAACAAATAAAAAAATTACGTTAATTTATTTACTTTTTTTTATTAAAAGTTTATTATTTTATTATTAAAATTATATCGCTGTGTATATTAAAAATAATTGCTGCAATTTAACTTGCGTTATAAAATAAAAAGTTTAACTTATGTTTTGTGCATTTTTTTTTTGATGCATCCGTTTATTTAAAATTTAATTTTGAATATAAAAAAATGTTTAGGAAGGAAAATCGAAATTTAATTTTGAATATAAAAAAACGTTTAGGAAGGAAAATCGAAAAATCAATTGCGATAAAAATGAGTTAATTTCTTTTTAAGAACAAATAAAATTTAAATACTGAATAATATTTAGTAATATTTTTAAATAAATTTGACAGTTAAGTTAAACCCAAGCATTAACTTTAACTTTAATAAACTTGAATATATTTTTTAAAATCAAGATTAAATTATATATATTTTTTATCAGAATAAAATTATATATTATATTAAATTATTTTTAAATTTAATTATATATTTTTTATCAGAATTAATTTATGTTTTTATGGCCTCAAGCTTAAAAAATCAATCATTACTATAAGATAAAAACAAAATAAAAATAAACTTTAAATTTTATTTGAGTTTTTTTTTTATTAGTAAATATCGCTTATATCAAACATGATTGTCGTTCAAACTTTTGTAACAAATATTTTTACATAAACGTTATTCAAAGGTTAATGTGACTTTTTTTAAAATTAATTTCTACTACTAAAATTAAAACTATTAAAAAAACTTCTTTTATCTTACCACTTATAGTAATTTAAAAGTTAAAAAATGATAAAAAGTTGCTTAACCGAAATTGCTTACTGCTTATGTAAAATCACATAAAGCATATGTAAATCGCTCTATGCATAACGCTTTAAAAGAAGGCCTGAGAATGAGTGCCTTTTTTTTTTTTTTAAATTAGTCATTGTGAGAATAGGTATAGAAAAAATTAAATTAAATAATGTTGAAGAGTGGCACACATGGGTTAAAAATATCAAAAAAAGGTTAATAAAAAAATAAAAAAAAAGTACTTTGGGGCCATGTGCAACCCTTGAACTTTTTTTAAATTTAAAAAAAAAATCTTATAAAACAAGGATCTCGGCACTTGAAAAGCTTCCACTCTAGTTTGAAAATTTTGTTTACCTTAATCTGAACCACCCTAGTACATATATATATATATATATATATATATATATATATATATATATATATATATATATATATATATATATATATATATATATATATATATATATACATATATATATATATATATATATATATATATATATATATATTTATATATATACACATATATATATATGTGTGTGTGTATATATATGTGTGTGTATATACATACAATAAACAACAATGTCTAATCACTTATTTGGAACATGTGCGTACAACTACTTAAGCGAATGAGACTTTAAGGGTAAAAAGTCTCTTTTAATACTTATTTTCAACATTTAAACAACTTTTAAATGTCATATTAATAGCTGCAGAAGTAAATTTAATTTAATTGCTTTTAGCAACATTTTCATATTCTAGTTAAAATTGATGGTGTAAGAGAACACATGCAAAAGCAATTGTTTTTTGTCAATTAATATAAATTAGCTATATTTAGAATATTTCTTAAAATTGAATGTTTGATTGTGCATTAGGTGTTCATTTAGTCATCTGCAATGATATTTAATAATAAAGAAGCAAAAACATACATAACCTTAACTCTATGCTTTTAATTGTGAAATTTGGTAATAAGAACTTAAAATTGGTATATATATATATATATATATATATATATATATATATATATATATATATATATATATATATATATATATATATATATATATATATATACATACACACACACACACACACACATTACATCATAAGATTCTCACTACTTTGCAACAGTAAAAATGAGTAGTACTGTTGCTTATGAATAACCGTTTTGTGGTTTTTAAAAAACAATGAAATTTAATTAGTTTTCTCAATTATTTTTATGGTTTTTACATAATGTTAACTTGATTTTGTCAACATTTAAACACAAAGAGTTGTTAAAAGCCGTTTTTTATTATAAAGTACCTTGCACCTTGTGTTTTATCTTCAAATTCAGATTCTAAAGACTTTTGGAAAATCTTTAACAAAGTCATTAATAAAGGCAAATCAAACCTGGATCAGATGGATCAGACCTATCATGACATGGATCAAATCTTATTATCTCACCTAAGCATAAGGCAGAACTATTTGTAAACAACTTTTCCACTAACTTATCTCTTGAATCTATTAGCCATGCCCTTCCATTCATCTTAAAGAAATGAGTTAATCCATTATAAGACAACCAAGTTGCCTAAGCAATTTTCCACTTAAACTCTTCTACAGCTTGTGATCTAGATAACATTTTATAGTTCATCAATCATAGTTTTACAAAAGATTACATTCCTGTCACAACTAGATAATATTCCTATCACAGTTGTAAAAAAGATAACATTCCTGTCGCAACTAGATAACATTTTTGTCAAAAGTTTTACAAAAGAATTCTCTTCATTACTTTTAACAAGTGCTTAATTAAATCTTGTTTTTCTTTCTGATGGAAAGTATCTGGGAGAGATATGTATCTGGAAAAGATATTAAAACTATTGAATTACTCTTTTCTAATGGCAACATTAAAATTTTCCTTGATTAACAACTCTCTCTCTCTCTTTCATTTCCAGTAACTTCTGGGATACCACAAGATTCCATCTTCTCGTGTGGTTTCTCATCTTTCATTAATGATCTTTCTTATTATCTTAATTTCTTAATTATTTACTGATGGCACAACTATACACTCCATGAGACAAAAAATCATCACTTTTTGATTGCTTAAAACAGGCAGCCAATTTTCAAATTGTCAAAAAGTTTAAAGTTGAGCGGTTTAAAATATTGGGTTTAATTTTTTAAAGTTTTTTTCACCATATCTTTATGTCTGAGTGATAAAAAGTATACTTAGAAAGTACTTTTGGTAAATTATTTTGAGTTTTTTTTTAACTGTATTACCTTTTTATACCTTGTAAACCAGATTGTATTTTACCTTTTATAAGATTGGCTAGGTTTTTCTTATTTTATTTTTTAAATGTTTTTATTTTTTACATGTTGAAAAGTATTGAAATTTTTATTTAGAAAAACCATTAAGTCGGAGCATGTTAGCTGAAAATGAAGCCAAAAAAAAAAGAGCTGATATATTGTCGCAACAGTTTGCTAAACCAAGGCAACTTTTCTGGCATCTTCGTCTTCAGAACCTTTTTCCTATTAATGAGAAAACTATGGAACTTTGTAAACAAGCAGAACTTAATAACTTTGTTAAAGAAATTCTTCCTGGCAGCAACAATCAATCCCTTCTTAATTCACTTGCCTATAATTTTCTTAACTGTAATAAAATTGTTGGACAGCAGGCTTCTCTGAGTGCATTAAGAAAGCATCCGACAGCTCTATGTAATGCTGACCAACCATTCACTACACCTATATCTATTTCTGATGATATGATTCAACTACAAAGAAAACGCGTTGAATCTGCTAGGAAGAAGTTGGCTGAAGCCCAAGATTTGCTCAGAGCACTTGAAGAAGAAGATGAAGATATAGATGATATGGAAGAATAGTTATTTATTATTGATATTAACATTTAATGTATCTATTGATTCAATATTTAATAAGGGACAATGGATGTTTTTATTATTAGATTTTTGAATATTAAAATGAAGGGAAATATTATTTAAAAAAAGATATTCATTTATTTTATGTACTTTTTTATAATTGACTGTATAATTTTTACTAATAATACAATAAACATAGAATAAATGAATTCAAGTTGTATATATATGTGTGTGTGTGTGTGTGTGTATATATGTATATATATATATATATATATATTTATATATATATATATATATATATATATATATATATATATATATATATATATATATATATATATATATATATATATATATATATAAATTTTTGGTATCTCCAGTTTCCAAATAAACAGATGAACTTTGTTTTGAAAGTAACTGAAAAGTCATTGGTTTTATTTAATTTTTTAAAAAGGTCACCATCCATGACCCTTGAATGACCCTTGATTACACACTGGCTCCCATATATCAGTGAATTTTTTTTTATTCAAAAGTATATCAACCTGAGTCTCAAAAGAACCAGAATTTTATAGTTTTTTTAAAATTCATAATCTTTTCTACTGAAACATTAAAAAAATATTGCAAACAAAATATAAAACGACCTTTTCAATTTTTAGTTAAAAATTGTTGTTTTTTGTATATAAAATTTAAGCAATTCATTTTAAGCCACTATTATTTCTGAGTTCCCTATGAAATTCTGGCTCTTTAGAGACGCAGGTTGATATACTTTTGAAGAAAAAAAGGGTGACCTTTTTCAAAAATTAAACAAAACCAATTACTTTCAAACTAAAGTTCATCTGTTTTTTATGTTGGAAACTGGAGTTACCAAAAAGTCATATCCCTAATATTATATATATATATATATATATATATATATATATATATATATATATATATATATATATATATATATATATATATATATATATATATATATATATATATATATATATATATATATATATATATATATTTATATTTATATATATATATATATATATATATATATATATATATATATATATATGTATATATATATATATATATATATATTGTATGTATATATATTATGTTAGTGTATTCTACAAATAGAGTGCTCAATGTTCTTAAAGAGCAGAGCAATAATGAAATAGTAAATACACTTATCGAATTTTCTTCAACAAGTTTTTTCACTATCAGTAGGTTCACCAGGAAGAATGTCTAAACATCAAATTTATATATATATAAGCACTACCAGTCAAAAGATTAGGTTCACTTGCTTTCTTATTTAACTCTATGTAATTTTATTCAAAAATTAAAGCTCTTTGCATTTAAAACTAGCATAACATTAATTTTAGCATTTATTTTGACATTTTGATCATAAAGAGATTTGACGCACACCTATTTGTAAACATAGAATATATGTTTATCATCATTACAATAATGAATACTTTAGGTATATTTTTCTGTAATAATTGCTGTAATATTAACTTAATTTTTTTTTCATTATTTTTATACAGAAAGGTAATCGAAATATTGTTTGTATTAAATATTGTAACGTTTATAGAATAATTGTTATGCATGTTGAAATAATTAAAAGAATTTCAGCCTAATATTGAAATTCAAAGAAAAGTATATATTTTATGTTTTGATTGAAGAAAAATAGGTAATAAAGCAGAGCTAAAGAAAAATAGATATTTTTGATAATGCTCTCAATTCTTATTTTGTTGAAAGATTTTTTTATTGTAAACAATATGAGTAATTAAAGTTTATTGAAATATTTTTTTTTTGTATATTATTAAATTTATCAAGTGAACTTTTGACTGGTAGTCTGTGTGTGTGTGTGTGTGTGTGTGTGTGTGTGTGTGTGTGTGTGTGTGTGTGTGTGTGTGTGTGTGTGTGTGTGTGTGTGTGTGTGTGTGTACTTTTGCAGATTTAGGTTAGCGCAGTTTTAATTTTTACACGCTTTTAGTTTTAAAATACTGACTGATAAACAGACATTTTTTCAAAAAAGGAGTAAAAATAATTTTGTTTTTACTATTGTAACTATTGGATACAAAATACAATATTAAAAAAGTCAAATAAGATAATAATGTCAGAATCATTTTGATTTAGTCATCTTTTTTTTATATGGATGCTGTTTACATAGAATGGTTGTGTTTACATAGAATGGTTGCGTATTTTGTTTGGGTTATTATGGTTATTTATAATATTCAATATAATCGAGTTTTACCAAATATGTTTCCTCCGATTGCAATAATTTTTTTTAAACATAGCTAAAAAAAATTCTATAAAGTACGAGTAACAGTTGATGAGTAACAGTTGATGTACAACTAACACTATTGTTATTGCACAAATAACAGTATTGTTGTACAAGTAACAGTAGAACAGTTTTGTTAAAGAGTAAAAGTATTGTTGTTGTACAAGTAGCAGTATTGTAGTAATAATTTTTGATAAGTTAATAAGTGTTTTAAATGTACAAGTTGTTATTTGTATTTAATGAAATTTAATGAAAATTTGTATCTATAATATAATATTAAAATCTCCAAGTTATAAAATATAAAAATGAAAAACATAAATCATTTGCAAAATATTTACAACTCTGATCAACTGGAAAAAAATCTTATTTGTGTTTTGCCTTCAATAAAATTTGATCTCATGGATGATGTATGGAAGCTCAATTTGAAAATGTGTTAATGACATTTTCTGTAGATATGAGCTAAAGAAGAGAGTTGTATGGACTTAAAATTGTAAGTGCAATTTACAGCAAATTATTTATTACATATAGTTAAAAGTAATACATTTAAAATAATATTTACAATACAATATTTAATACATATATTTAATGTAATAGTTATGTCATAAATAAAATTTTATTGATTTTAACAATCAGAAAAATCTGTAAAAGCCTAAACTATGATAATAATTTATTTATTGATCTTTTTTTTTTCCCCTTTTTTTTTACGTGACATCCAAACTATTTTGATTTTTTGGAAATGTAGAAAACAAAAAAAAAAGGTTTCTTACCAAAGTTCATTTTGCAGAATTTTATGATACATTTGCATAAATTTCATATACATTATTATTTTAATAATGAAAAGTATAAAATTTGTTGTCATTTATTTGATAATAAAAGGGAGAGTATATATAAAGTTTGTGTGTAGTAATGGTTGTAGTTCATGTGTTGTGGGAGGGGGGAGTGTAGTGGTGGTGTGTTATGTGTGGCAATGAGACTTGATTCACAAAATTGATTGTGTCAGTTGATGTTTGTTGTATTTAGCTTTTGGACACAAAAGGATTTTGTCAAAACGAGAATAATTTTCCTCGAACTTTGTTTTTATAAAAAAAGGTTAAATTAAAAAATTTTAAATGAAAATGAATGTTTTTAAATCACTTCAGTGTTTTTCTTATGTATATTTATAAAAAAGCAAGCAATATAAGCAATTATATACAAATATTTAAAATAATTTAACTATTTGTACTGATTAATAATAATAATGATAAAAAAAATATATATTTATATTTGTTATTTTACTTTTTTATTCTGTTCTTCGTCATTCTTTGATTATTAAATTATGTTTATCCAAAATGAAAAAAGTTTATAATTAAATATCATGATTTTGTCTTTAAATTTAAATATCTATTGTAAAAAAAAAAAAGTCGCTTTATAAGCTTTATGTCTTTAGAATGTCTAAAAATTCTATGGAAATTTACTTTCCATAGAATTTTATCTATGAAAAAGTTATTTATTTTTTGTTTTTTGTACTTAAGTACCATAATATGTAGTAATCTAATAAGAATTATAACTCAGACTATAACTTTTGCTATTTTATAACTTCTTTTTATTAGCGATTTTGTATCTTCAGGATAAAAGTAATATTTTTAATTTGTAAAATAAAGTTTAGTAGATTTTTAGGAGTATTTTAATAGGTTTAGTAAATTTTACTACTAAAAAGTTAATTTGCTTGATTAGGACTGTATCATTATTAGAATTTATTGATTAAAACTCTGCAATAATTTATTGATTAGAACTCTGTTATTATTTTTAATGTCATTCTTTTGGCTTTAAGTTAATTGACGTCATTTAAGAGATGAGATCATTTTTTATACTTTTAAATCAAATAAAAGTTTGTCTGTAATCTACGTAACTAATAATAAATTCATCAAATGGAATTTGGAAAACTTAAGTAATGATTGGAATTGCTTTCTTATTGCATTCTTTTTTTTTTTTTTTTATTTGCATCACAACATTTTAATCTTTAAAAATGTGATCAAAAAATATTTTTGATTTTATGATAGATTAAAAGAATTATTATTTCATATATTGGTTAACTAGTTTTTTTTTTGCCTACAAAAAATTTTTATTTACAAGCTAAAATCAAAATTTAAAAATATCTTTCTAAAAATAGTTTTTTTCAAGTTCATTAAAACCTTTTTACTAAATTTTGTTGATTTTTTTTTTTTTTTTGTCTTTTAATAAGTTTTGTCACCTAGTAAGCCTCAAAGGTTATTTTTAATTTTTAATTAAAGTATATTTATCTGATTAAAAATTAAAAAGTAATGTTATGGTGTGCTTTCTCTTTGACAGTTGCCAGTTTTTAATTTGTTTATCTTTGTTGCTACATTTGAAATAATCAGTTTTTTTTAAGCATCATTACTATTGAATTATTTTTTTGAGCACAACATAAGTTCTAATTGGATAATAATCTGTCCATCCATAAGTGTGTTATCACGCTACTGTTATATTGTTCTATAATAATGCATTTTTTAAACATTTTATAGATGCCAATGTTTTTTTTAATATATGTGTAATTTCATAAAGTTTTTTTTAAATGTAAAGTTATAAATTTTTTTACGTGGTTTATTATTTCAAGTTTTATGCGTTTGCATTGAAGGAGTTTAAGATTTGTTGCTATTAATGTAATGGCTATATTAATACAATGGTATTAATGCTAGTGATGCTGAATTCTATTAAAGTCTCATCAAAGATGTTTATGAATTTTGAAAGACAGTTTATTAAAATTTTCTATTTTATATATCTTATTTTTAAGTACTTCAAAGGAGTAATTTTTTTGATTAAATAACTTTTATATAATTATATATATATATTTCCATGTTTGTGTTCAATTCAATAAAAAAATTTTTTAGAAAAACTAAATTTTTATTGGATCCTTTTTTTTTTTCCTTTTTTTTTGTGAATAACTGAAAATAATGTTAAAATCTAATCCTATTTTAGCATGGAAGTGTTGAATCTTTGTGTTCATTGCCGCTTCATAATAACATATCATTATGTGGCTTTTTATACATTTTTATAATCACATCATGCTGTCATTTCCTGCAATGCTTTTCTTTCCATTATTCCTTTAACTCCTTCAAATTTCTAAGCAAATTTGTTTCCCACTGTGTTTGAAGTACGCGGTTTTAGTATTTAAAAAAAAGTTTAAGATTTTTGACTAGAAAAAAACTTTTTTTTATTTTTACTATTTATATTCTGAAATTTTTATTGAGTATTATTAGTTGATCAAATTATGATAGTTATAAATATAGAAATAAGTTCTTAAACTGAAACTTTTATCTTTAAAAAAAATATCTAGATTTTTTAGTTTAACCATGTTTAAAGTAGCAACAATGTGTTGGAGGGACAGAAATTCACGGTTAGTCTTAGTGTTTGTATATGTAAGATCAGGAACCATAACAGATAATAAAACAACAACAACAACAAAAAAACTTTATCTTTACTTTTAAAAGTCTTTTACAAATGCATTCCTGTATTCAAGCTTTAAAATTTAATTGTAAAATATTGTTAATTAGTTTGCTGGTAATATGGCAGCATTATGTTATTTTCTGCTATACTTGCCAACAAATGTAGAAACAACTTTAGCTTTTTTGTTTTAATGTTTTGATTTTAAAAAATTTATAGTTTGATTTAGTTAAAACACGTTTTCAGTTTTAATTGCAAATGTTTCTTAATCAGTTTCAGTATCAAGTGTTTGATTTCTTTTACTTGTATGCACTTGTGTGTCTTTTATTTATCTGTTATGAAGCTGTTTTAATAACTCTTTTTGAAGCATTTGTATCAGATATATAAAGATATTTACTGTTGTTAGGAAATTAAATCAAGATAGTAGACAGTTACAATAGTAAATTTTGTGTTATTTTATTTGCAGCGCAAAAGATTTTGGATGCAATGATGCCGATCTTGATGCTGTGTTAGAAAATATAAATTTACTTTTGAATGATATGGAAGAGGATTTAAACTCTACAGAGGTAAAGTTTTAACCAACAACAAAGTTATATTTTGAATTTTTTCTAAAAGATTATTGTAATTATTTTACCGTTACTTTAATATAATCTTTAATTAATATGGTTTTTTATTTAGAAAACAATTGTTTCTATAGCAATTTTTTAATCACCTTTAATTCTAAGCATGTTTGCTATTTTTAATGCAATAATGATGTCATCTTTTAGAAATAAAAATTTTAAATTTTTTTTATTTTTTTAACCTCTTAACTAGTTTAATTTTTTGTTAAAAATCTTTTTTGTTAAAAATCTTTTTTGTTATTATTATTATTGTTATGTGTGTGTTGCTGCTGATGTTAATGTTTTATTTATTTTGTTGCTGTTATTATTATTATTATTATTATTATTGTTATTGCTATTATTGTTATTATTATTATTATTATTATTGTTTAAATAATGTTAATTTGTGTTGTTTTTATTATTTATATTTTTTGAATAAAAAAGTTTTGATATTAAAATTTCCATTTAAAATAAAATTATTTTGAATTACAAAGAAAAAGGGGTATGCATACAAATAAAGTGTTTACACACAAAGTAACATACAAATGTGTGTATTATTATTTTTCCTATTTTCCTATAAGTTTCAATTATCTTGAGATCTATGGTCATACCAACAATATAATTGTGCAGGATATACACATAATTTTACTAGCTTAGAATTAATTTTGTTTTTGATTTCAAATTAAAAATTATTGTAGTTTTAGCTGTTGTTACTATTTTGTTGCAGTTGTTATTGCTTTCTTGCAGGTGTTATTGCTGTTGCTATTGTTGTTGCAGTTGTTATTGCTTTCTTGCAGGTGCTATTGCTGTTGCTATTGTTGTTGCAGTTGTTATTGCTTTCTTGCAGGTGCTATTGCTGTTGCTATTGTTGTTGCAGTTGTTATTGCTTTCTTGCAGGTGCTATTGTTGATGATGTTACTATTTTTGTTGTTCATGTTGTTATTGCTTTCTTGCAGGTGCTATTGCTGTTGCTATTGTTGTTTTAGCCATTGTTGTTGTTGCCATTGTTGATGATGTTACTATTTTTGTTGTTCATGTTGTTATTGTTGTTAATTTTTTCAATGACAATTGTAAGTTAAGTTTAATATATAAAAAAAATTATAATTATGAAAATAAAAAATAATTTAGAGCAACCCTACGCAGTGTGAAGCAAGTAAAACAAAAGGTATTTTTTTTTTTTTTTTTAGTAACTTATTTAAACTTTTTTGTATTTACGAGACTTTTTTTAAAATAGTTTTGTTTATAATGACACTATTAACAAAATTATTTAAAATTTATATTTATATTCTGTTAAAACACAATTAAAAAAAAAGTTACACTTTTAATTTTTTATTTTTTGTAATGTGTTTTGATTATATTCAGTAAAAACTCATTTATTTAAAAGGTAGTACACACCTACATTTATTTATGTAAAGTAAATGCATTGATTTTTTTTTTTGAAAATTTTTTGTAACCAGTTTATATAATACTTGGAATGATTAACTAGATGTAGTACTATTTGTTAGCAAAAACTTTTTTAGATTTTCTTCTAATTTTATTTATGCTAATTTATGTTTTAAATTTTATTTATGCTTATATTTATTAATATTTATTTTAACACACAAAGCATATGATTACGTAATGAAGGATTAAAAGAGGGATGGGGGTTTAAAAAACAAGAATGGATACTAGGCCAGGTTAAACTTTTTAACTTTTTATCTGTACTATAATATTTATTAAGACCAATCTTAAATTTCTACAGTAGTATTTACTGACCAGTCATAAATCTACAATTTGTGACAGTAAATAATGAAAAATAATGAAAAAAGAAACAATTTCATGATGAATGTAATTAAGTGAAATATCAATTGATTGGGAAGGAGAAAAAAATCATCCAAGATTTGCTTTCATGCGTTATTTTTTAGTGAGGTTGGAAAAAACAACCAGATGTCTCAGATCTTTTATTAGTATTTCATTATCATAAGTCATCATAAATTTTCTTTATCACACAAATAATATTTTTTATTATTCATCATTAAATGAAGGAAAAACTTTTTTTATAGTTTAAAGTTTTGAAGAATATCTTTAAAAATCAAGTTTCAAAAACTTTAGATATTCTATCATAACATTTTTTTGATTGAGATATTTGCAAGTTTCGTAAACTATTGATATATCACACAAGTTGATCATTTCAACTAACTTGAAGTTAATTTTAACTAAATATTAAAAACTTTTTTATTGAGCTAAAACTGATTAAAAAAGATTTTATGCATTGTAGTTAATGCAATTGTTTGATCATGAAATAATATGACTTACATTTATTTGATCAATTAGTAACCTAGCAAAAGGAAGGAAAAAAATATTTTTACCGCAATTAATTTTAGTGTCTCAAAATTGTCAAAGGTATCCTAGATCTGTCACTAGTGTCTTAGATATGCAGATTTATCATAAGTGACTGCAGTTCTATTGTTAGTGTCTCAGATCTGTCACTAGTGTCTCAGTCATTATATTCTGTCATTATATATAATCTATCATTATATATAATCTGTTATTAATTGTGATAATAATCTGTTATTATTTGTCATAATGACCTGTTGTTAATGTCTTAGATCTATCATTAATGTTTGTTTTTGTGTGGCTTCAAGAGTTAAGGAGATATCAATTTAATACCTCTTCATGGGTTGGGAAGGTATTAAATGTACATAGGTTAGGGAGGTACTAAATAACAGATTTTATGATTATTTTTTTATTTATTTAAATATCCTAAAAACAAACAACTTTTTTTTAATGCTTTTATTAACATTATCAAAACCAGATTATTAACTTATGATATTTAGTTGATTTTAATGTTTATGTTAGTAGCTTTGTTAATAAATATTATTTTTATAATTATGAACTGTGCAACTTTAGTTAAAGATGATAATGCCTAATCAAATCAATGATCAAATTAAATAAATATTTACACAGACGCTCTGGAAAAGCTGTGCAAAATAAATGATGTTTATCTCTACATTATTTACAAAAAATGAAAATACAGATCTAAACGTAAAATAATTAAACAATTAAACAATTTAAACAAATTAAACTGTGCAAAAAAAAAGTCATAACTGTATAAAACAAAACAATAACAATATATTATAAGAGAATCATATGGTTAGTAATAATATTTATTAAATTAAGTAATTAAATAAAAGAGTTAAATAATATTTTCTATAGATTTTGTCTGTGTAAAATAAATATACAATGTTTATAATAAATTAAAGATACAAAGTTATAGTTATCTATTTTAAATTCATAATGAATTTAAGTTTACATTGAATGTAATTTAAGAAGAAAATCAAACATATATGATTGTTTTCTTGAGTGGTTTGGTTTTAATCTAATAGTATTATTTAGAATTTTTGTTTGTTTTGTATTTAGTTTTACATTAGACTAAAATAACAAGATTTTGTATCTGTCAAATTAAAAAAACAAGGTTCTACATTTTTTTTAGTTCTGTTTGATTCAATTTTTCTTAACATAACTTAAAAAGCTAAAAAAAAACTTTAAAAGTTATCAACTTATTAAAATGTTTAAAAGTAAGTTTGTATTTTCTCTTTTTTTATAAAAAAAAATTAATTATATTGATATTTAAGTTTTCTTTTTCTTATTGTATTATAATTATAACTTTTATCCTTGCTCAAGTTTAAATAGTGGTAAAGTGTTCTTATTTATTTTATTATGATAATGTTATGATAAATAATTTATTTAATAGAATCCATCCCAACAATTAGTCTTGAGTTGTCAAGTGATGTCTCTACTCCATCTCTATTGTCTGAAAGCTTGAAAAATGACTTATTAGTTTCTTCACCTGCATCTTCAAAAAATTTAAATCATAAACTGAAATCTATTCTGTCACATCAGAATTTTAAACAAAAACTTAATGACCATATGCCACATGAAATACCATATAGAAACATATTGCGATCAAATAGTAAAGTGGAAAGAATTTCAAGTGAGCCTGTAAATCCGACAGCTTTAAAAAATTTAGAACAAAATGTATCGAATCTTACTTTAAATGGAAGAGAATCTTTATCAGCCAATAGTTCTCCTGTACTAAATGCTACACAATTGGAAGAAAAGTATAACAAAACACCTCGCTTATCTTTAACTGACGCAGATAAGGTTTATTATTTTATTAATTTTTATTGGATTTTAAAACTTAGTTTGCACTTTTGGTAATGAAAAGTTATACTGCAATATTAACTTTTAATTTAATATGACATTATGCTCTGATGTTGTTGTGTTTTTTACTTTGATGTATCAATATTACGCCCTGATGGTATTGTTTTTTTTAGTTTGATGTGTCAATATTATGCCCCGATGGTGTTGTGTTTAAAGCTGATGTGTATAAGGCATGGACTGCTTTCCAAATAGCATGGAAAATTGCCCATGTCAAAGGTATCCATGAGAAACTTGCAATAGTTATTGAGGAAAATATAGGAGATCTTTTCCTTGGTAGGTTTTCTTTTTAAATTTTAATAAATATTCCTTTTTACTTTATAAGTTTATATTTTTTCACTTTTTTATATTTGTTATAATAAGATATGGTTGTTTTATTTGTTTAAACAATACTTCTTTTTAAAATAAACTACTCTAATTTGTTGAAAAAAAAAAATTAATTTATCTTTAACCTTGGCTAAATTATTTGAGATATGGGTGGGTATAAACAAGAAGCACTTTACCTCTTTTTTTAATTTAGATTTAAAAAAATTGATGAATGATTTAGAATCTAGTTTTGGCTAATTAACACTTTTTTTTTTAAAAAATTAACAGATTTAATCAACATTTCATGATAGTATGTGGTGAGTGTATCTGATGGGTTTATATATTTAATATATATATATATATTTAAATATATACATATATATGTATACATATACATGTGTGTATATATATATATATATATATATATATATATATATATATATAATATATATATATATATATATATATATATATATGTATATGTGTGTGTGTTTGTATATATATATATATATATATATATATATATATATATATATAAAGATAAAACAATCAGATACATATATATATATATATATATATATATATATATATATATATATATATATATATATATACACTTTTTATTATATTACTCTTTAAACTTTTATAATCTTATAACAAATTTTAATTAGAGCGTTTACTTCATGAAAATGTTTTAATTTTTTTTATATTTGAAATTTAAGAATGTTTTTAACATTTATGTGTAACTTAAGAATTACTAAAAAAAATGTTTAACAAAAGTTTTAGAAATTATTCCATAGAACTTCAGTTCTTTAAAGTTCTCCAGTTTCTTTGGCTACTTACAAGTTTTCCTATTTCATTGACTACTTTAAAGTTTTCCAGTTTCTTTGGCTACTTTGCTATGTTTTACACTTTTTATTTAGATCTATTTGTTTTGTTTATTGTAACAATAAACTATTTTTAAATACATAAAATAGAATAAAAATGATTGAAAAAAGAAATGTTGTGGAATACAGTGGTTAACTAACTTTAGAGAGGCTTTAGGTTTTATTATTGTATTATTGCACTCTGTTCACTGTATAGCAACTTATTTTTGTTTTAATTATGTTTATAATAAAGGTTGTTTTTTCAGAACTCTACCTTTAAAATTGTTTTAAAATTGTTTAAAATTAGTTAGACCTATTGAAGATCATGAAAAAGTTTACTCAGTTGTCAAAAAATGGGCGCCATCTTCTAACAATTCTCTCTCTATGGTGGAGAGGCTAGATAAATATGATTTGTTTAATGAACCAAATGTAAGTAAAAGTTTATGCTATTGTTTGCATTATTTTAACACTTCTCTCTCTCCCTCTCTCTCTCTCTTCCTCTCTCTCTCTCTCTCTTCCTCTCTCTCTCTCTCTCTCTCTCTCTCCCTCTCTCTCTCTCTCTCTCTCTCTCTCTCTCTCTCTCTCTCTCTCTCTCTCTCTATATATATATATATATATATATATATATATATATATATATATATATATATATATATATATAAACAGTATTGGCCATTAATAACAATCCAATATATTTTTTTTCACATCATTGGTCTTTGGTTGATATTATATCAATGGTTGTTTGATTCTTTTTAAATATAAAAAATGTATATCCATGAGCATTCTATTTTCTTACAAATAAATATAGGTATTTATAAAAAAAATTACTTGATCTGCTAATTATATTACTTTTTTTTGACATACATCTCATAATCTAAAATAATTAATTTGGCCAAAATTTTAGTCAAAGACAAATTTCATTTGTCTTTGGCTAAAATTTTGTACTTATTTGCGAACTATTTATATTTCTTTAAGAATTTTTTATTTAAATTACTATAAATATTTGAAAAATTTGTGTAAAATGAAATAGAATAATGATTATCTGATTAACTACAATATTTAGCAATAAAACAATCAATTTTAATGGATCTTATATTCATTGATAATATAACAAAATGTAAAATCATAGTAATAAATGAACAAAACATCTCAATGAGTAAATTGCAAAACATTTTCATCACAATACATGCTACTTTTAACAGAATAATCAGCCAATATTAAGGATACAATACAACTCAAAACATTCTATGTCCTGGAAGGCTCAGCATTTCAAATAGAAGATATACAAGTTGACTTATTCGCATAGTGAAAAAAAAATTAAGTTTAGCATCTACTAATCTCAGTCGAAAGGGACAAAAGCCCTGGTGCTCTTACTAGTGCTCAAACAATTAAAAGAGTGCTATAAAAACACAATTAAATGTGGCGAGCTGCTTGCAAAATACCGCATCTATTGATAAAACATCAGAAAACAAGAAAAAAACTAGTGTTTAACTCATAAAATTTGGTCTATGAGCATGTGGCACACCGTTCTTTACAGAGATAAAATAAATGTTGAGGTTGATTTGAGAAAAAACCAAGAATGCTGAGGAGAAAGCTACATGAAAAAATGGACCCAAATGTTCTATGTGTAGAACAAAACATGGTAGTGGTAGTATGGCATCTGGGCATCAGTTGTTTCAAAATATTTGATGGCTTGATTCTCAAAGATGTTTAGACATATTGGATAATTATTTAATGCCTTCTATTGACATTTTCCCAAAAGACATGGGAATCTTTCAACAAGATAATGCTCCATACTACTAAGATTGTTTGAAGAAAACAACATTAAAACCATGTCTTGGCCTGCCAATAGTCCAGATCTAAATTACATAGAGAATTTGTGGTCTGGGTTAAACCATAATCTTGGTAAAATTGAAATAAAAGATCTAGACCAGCTGAAAGACTTGTTCAAAAGAGATTCAAAGTTTAGTAAACTCCGAAACAAATCAAAGAATGCTTAAAAGCAAAAGGATTGTCAACAAAACGTTAATTCTTTTTTTTTTTATGTTTTGCAAATATTTTTTTACAAAGGTTTGTTAATTTTATTTTTGTGGTTTATTTTGGCCACATTCTTTTTTGATACAAATGAACACTTGTTTTAATTTCAATATTTTAGTTATTAATTTTTTTAATTTTTATTATTTTATAATAAATTTATATTTTGATTATTTGATTTATTTCGATAAAAAAAAAAGTTAGGAAAAAAAAATCACTTTTAGTTTATAAAATATTTAATTTCGTACTTTTATTCATACTAAAATAACATGATGGAAAGTTATTAATGGCCAATACTGTATATATATATATATATATATATATATATATATATATATATATATATATATACATATATGTATATATTGTTTCAATGTCATATCTTGTAAATGAATGTATATATAAAGTATAAAGCATAAATAACAACTGCATACTAAATTTTTCTTTGTTTTATTTTGACCAATTTTTACACAGGTCTTCATCAGACATGAAAGATATTTATACACCATTGTCATGCTTGAGAAATACAGGATATTTTTCTCAATAACATATTTAAAATATAAAAATATTAATTATAAGTTTAAAATATAGAGATTTCTTGGTATGTTAGGCTGTAATTGATTTTGAGTAATTTTTTCAATACTCTGTTCTTTATACTCTGATTTAACTGCAAGAGTTTTTGAATGATACCAATCAAACATACCATTACATTCTCGACCATGTTTAGTTGTCCTGGATACAACCTACTTGTTTTACATATAAATTCTTTTGATGTTCAATGCCTCTTGTTAGAATTTTCCAAAAACTTACAAGTAAGGTAGATAGGTGACAGTCATGCAAGGCTTGGTTCAATACAAAATCATGATATGTTTTTGGAATTATTAAGCAAACAATTTTATAGTAATCAGTTATGATTAAGCTGGCCATTCAGAGAGGCATATTTATATATTTATAAATAATATATTCAAGCCTTTAAACCAAATTAGCAAAATGAAAAAATTTAAATGTTTCTTTTGCCATAATATTATGTCTAAAAATGGGCCTCGAATGACAAAGCATGATGAAAAATGTTGAAAGTGTCCTTTTAAAGTAAAACGCCTAGATTTAAAATATGCAGATAAAAAAAAAATTATAAATAAATGAATTACAAATCAGCAGACGAAGATGGTCTAGGTTTAGCAGTCTCAGAATCAGAAAGCTCTTACTAATGCAACTTGTTTCAACTTGTTTCTCTGCACAGCAGCCTTATTTTTCAAGGTTTGTGTTTCAGAGTTGTAGAGTTGAGAGAGAGTTGTAACCACAATTAAAGTAGCCTCCTTGATTGTAATAGCCTTCTCAGTCTTGGGAAGGTAAATTTAGTTTTTTTTTTTGTTTTTTTAAAAAAAAAGTAGTAGGGGAGAGCGGGGCACATTGTCATACTTTTTATATTTTTCCAGATATTTCAAAAACTTATTGGTTTATCATTATAGTTATTTAAAAAACAATTTTGGAAAGCTTCAGACCATTTGAGTATAACATGCCACTATTTCTAAAGAAGGCTCCATGGTATGACAACTTGCTCCACCATTGGGGCAAGTTGTCATGATAAGAGGGGCAAGTTGTCATAATTATATTTTATCACAAGTGTAGGTCTAAAAGGTAAAAAAAATATTTTCAAAAAGAAAACAATTATTATATTAATCATTTATAATTTATTAAAAATAACATATATAATTTATACACTAAAACACTTTGAAAATGACCATTAAAAATCATCATAAGAGTCACAATTATAACAAAGGTAGCTGGACCCTCCTACTGTACATTCTTCATGTGCCCAGCTTGAGCACTCACAGCATTTGATCCATTTTTCAGCATCTCTGCTATTAGCCCAAGTATCCATGCAAATGATACAGTAGTTTTCATCTTCTGATGATGATAAGTCTTTTGTATGTTTTTTTGTTGCTTTGCCTTTTCCCTTTCCCTTAGCAGAGCTTTTGCGTTTTTTTGGCAGTGGCTGTGATGATCTCACAGAATTTTTGAAAGGGGAATCAGTCAATATTGTCGAAGTTCTCTTCTTGTATTTTTTGAAGGCTTTCTTTCTAGTGCCTTTTTTTTTTTAATTTTTTTTTTTAGGTGCCCCAAGAAGTCCTAACGGTCTTGTCACAGAGCACCGCGGAATTGCATTTAACCAGGAAGTTTATGCCTCCTTCCTTACCGTGATGTGAAAATTTGTCCAGAGCTCGTTTTGAACCTGGATCTCCATCTTTAAAGCAAGCCCTCTAACCACTGCATCACAGCCACACAAAAAAGGCCATTACCTTTGGTAATGGCCTTACTTTATCTGTATCAATTTAAAGATGTTGAAGGCTCCTGTGATGACAAAGTCAAGCTCAAAGCAAAAGTGGATTGTTCTGGTGAGACTGCAACCTTTGAAGCTTGAAGCATTGTAAATTGAGAATTAGTTTTGACTGGCATAGGTATTTCTGTTACTGAACTTGGAGATAAGTCAAAATCTGTAAATATTTGAGGGTTAAATGGGTGGATGCCACATGAAGAAAAGCCGCTCAGTATGTTATTTGGTGTCATGCTCAATGGAAAGGCAACCTTCACTATTTCCGGTATATTATGAATTTTCATACCTTTTCCAGGGTTATTGACCATCCAACTGTTGATGGCTGTATTTACTGCCTTTTTAAAAGGACCATAGACAGTTCTATCTAGTTGCTGCAACTTGTGGGTGCAATGGGGTGGAAAACTTAACATGATAATTCCATTTGCTGTTTCATAGTCTAGTGCATTCAATGATAAGTGTAAAAAGTGATTGTCAACCAGTAGCAAAACTGGATGCTCCTTTGAAGGCTGTGAATTCTTTGCAAAATGAGTAAGAAATTTACAAAATGTGTCTTCCTTCATCCAACCAGATGGATTCACGTCCCCATCACTGCCAGGTGGTGCAGAAGTTGAAAAATGGTCCCTAAAATTGACTCTTAGAAATACAAAAAAAGGTGGAGTACTGTTACCAATAGCAGAGGCAGCACATGCCAAGGTAACTAAAGCACCTTTTTTGCTGAAGTTATTGCCCCAACTTGCTTTTGGCCCTTTCTTAAGATCACTTTATCAGACTTTTGAACTGTAGTTACCCTGTTTTGTCCATGTTCCAAATATCTGCTGGTGTGAATTGGTGACGTTGAAGACACACCTGGAGATTATTGAAAAACATTTCAACATTGTATTTGTTAAAACTTATGGCATGTGCAATGCTTGTGGCCTCTGAAGCTCTTAAAGACAATGTTGGATTTTTTTGTAGGAAAGACGTAAACCAATCTCTCCCAGTACAACAATTGTCCATCCATGATTTTGGCATAACCAATTTATTAGCATCTGCTAATTGATATGCTAGTTTCCTAACATCTTTTTTTTGTATAAGGGTAAAGTAAATATCTGAAGCTCTTTGCAAGTAGCTACAGAGTTCAAGATGACACTCCTGTGTCAACGCTTGTCTGAAATAATATAAAATATATACCATTATAAATATATCTTTTATGGAGTCACTTATAATAAATGTTATAATCCTTAAACATTAACAATCTACAAACCTAGGTTGTAGATAGCCAGTGTGAAATGAAGGTATTGTCGATTTTTCTTCAAGATCTTCTGTAGCGGCTTTTGACAAACACTTTTGACTTTTAGCGTTGTAGGCTTCTATAGTTGATGTTAAAATCTAGAGACACCTGGGCTATGCTTCTGCCATTTAACTTTACAGCTTTCACTGCTTTAAGGTGTGTGCATTTAGCAGTGGTACCTCTACTGCTTTTCCTTTGATAATTGCGAACCATGATTTAAAATCTGATTAAGCAGGAAAAAAAATGTTAGGGTATTTTTTGTTAGTAAATTAATAAAGTCAAGTCCAAGTAAGTACAACTTTATAACTGTCTATAACTATCATTTATTAATGTTTACTTAGGCGTATTTATCTTGAATATTATGTCTAATTCATTTTAGTGATGTTTATTACTTCTAATAAGTATTGTATGTATTATTAACATTCATTTAAGAGTTTTAAAACTATATGAGAGTATGGAGGAATTTTTTTTTATATGACAACTTGCCTCTTTTAAAATAGGATAACTTGCCCCACATGAGTTAGAGGAAGGTTTGACCTAAATAACTTTTTATCATTGCCATAAATCTAAAAGATGATCAGCACACCAATAAAAGACTTTCCAAAACTATAACATTTTAATGTATTAAACACAAATATTGCTTTTTACTGTATTGAACATTTGAACAAAAAAGTTAAAAAGTTACTTACCAACGAAATTTTTACTTTTTTTGTATTTGTAGAAAAACTATTTGCGCAAATTTCAGGAAATCAACTTAGCAGTCATCTTTCAACACCATTTATATAATATAAAAAATTGCAGCATCAATCCAGCCATAACATTCTGAAATAGCGGTTATGACAACTAACCCTTATGACTTTTAGCCCCGCTCTCCCCTAACACTAACTGCATAAATAATTTTTTAAATTAAATTTTTATATTTTATTTACAGTACTTTATGTAAGGCATATAAACCTGTTAATAAACATCTGACTTTAAATATTGTGAAAATTTTTGTGTATTAATCTACAATTGATTCTTATTTCTATACATAAAAACAAATATAGAAGCACATTTTTTGTCAAGGTTTGTGTTTGTGTTAAGGGTTGAGAAAGATATACAACTAATAGAAATAAAAATTAGTATTCTCCTTGAGTATAGTCTCCCTGAGCTATGGAGAGATTATTATATATTTATGCACATACTTTAGCAGACTTATCTTTGATTTGTCCTAATTTATTTTTGCACTTTTATATATACACTAAGTTTTATATATACATATATATATATGTATATATATATATATATATATATATATATATATATATATATATATATATATATATATATATATATATATATTTATATTTATATATATATATTTATATATATATATATTTATTTATATATATATATATATATATATATGTGTGTGTGTGTGTATATATATATATATATTTGAAGGTTTATTTGCCACAAGAGATGTGTGAAGCAAATAATTCAACAGAAGTAGATAAAAAAAGTTTGCTTCTTGGGGTAATAAATATTTAATTTTTGTTGTGTTTAAATATTATTTTTAATATTATTGTTATTATTATTAGCAGTAGTTGTTGTTATAAATATACTATTTCTTGTTATCTTGTATTTGTTTAATTTTTGTTAATTTCAAAATTTTGTTATTGTTTATATTTTTTATTATTTTTAAATATTTTTGTAATATTGCAGTGTCTCGTATCATCTGAAATTCCTCTTTCAATGCGGTATGCTATTCTAATTAAAGATTTTGACAAGAAAATTTGGCTTAAAAAGTTTCTATGGCTTAAAGAATCTTGTCTATATATCTCTGATACTGAAACTGGAGATGTGAGTATCAAATTTGCTCAATATCACTATGGGCCTCCTGACCTAAAAATATAGTCTTTTAGTTTTTTATTTTTATAATCTTTCTTTTGATTTCATTACAAATTTTCATCAAATTTATTTATTGGTTGTTGTTTAATTTAATAATTAGATTAATAAATAGCATTAATTATATAATTATTTTTTAATTTATATTTCTAATTTAATTTATTTATTGAGAATAATTAATACAATTTTGAGTATAAATATATATTTTGTACTAAATATTTGAGTACAAATATTTATTTTGATTTTTTTGTTGTTGCTGTAGAATCTAACTAAGATCTTTGACACAAAAACTTCATGTTTATTTCATTGTCTTCCTGAGTTTTCTAGAGCACACAAGTCTCCTACACCCTACTGCTTTTGTGTTGTTGTAAGTTTTTTTGTTTTATCAAGAAATCATAGAATAAGCTTAAAACTATAAATTGATGTTTAATTTATACTTTTATACAATATTTAAGTTTTTTTTTTGTTTGTTTGATTTATTTGCATTATAAAAAATATAAAAAATAGTTAAATAAGTAGTTTCGAAATATAGAAAATAGTGCAACAGGTTGTTTTAAAATAACTCCAATGTAATGTCATGAAGAATAAGTTAATATATGAATAATTTTTTGATGACATCTTTTACATATAAAGTATATATTTTTGATGGCATCTAGACATCTAGTAATATAAAATAGAGTTTAAGTATTGTATTTGAGTTGTATTAGAAATTATAACTTCAACATCTCCTGAAAAAACGAGTGCTTGAATAATGATTTATTTAGCCCGATATTGTAACAGAGTGGAGTGAAATTAAATGCTTCTGCGCTGAATCAGATATGATTTTAACAGGATGGTTTACAGGATTTCGAATTGCTAAGGTAATTATTAAAACCTTAGGTAAGGTAGTTGTTTCATACCATATAAAGTATCTGTTTCTTAAAGGGCATATTATCTGTTTTGTATCTGTAAAGATTTTATATAGGTTTTAATTTTAATTGATTTAATTTGTTTTAATTTATTTTATGGGTTTCAATTTTCACTATTTATTTAATCTTATTAGTATGGCCAACAACTTTACATGAATTTTCGAGATGCAATGAATAAAGAGGCAAATCTTAGACGCACAAATGTTGCTCGCCACAGTTTACTTTTTAGAGTATGTATATAAATTAAAATAAAGTTTTTAACTTTTTTTTTTTATGTTTAAAAATAATTTGCATTTTATTTCGTTTTCCCAAGATCTGCCTATTCTTTTAAGCGTCCGCACTCTGAGCTTGATGATTTAGTCGACAACAAAGTAGCCCTAGATTTTTCCGGCTCTAATAGTCGCATAATATCCAATCCTCTTGAATTGATGCGAGTACAAAATGAAATCGCATTTGAAATTCCAAAAACATCAAAACGAATATCAGCAACCTTTTCACCAGTACTTGCTCGACAAAGTTTACTTCAAAACAAACCATGGTATCATGGAAAATGTAATCGTGAACAATCGCAACACAAACTCAAACTTCACGGATTAAAAAAGGGGTACAGAATTTAAATTTATTTACATGTATTTAAGTATATATAAACAATTTAATTCTAGTAACACCCTATAAATAAAGTTTCGGGCAAATTTTAATTACATTTATTATGTAATTTATTTCATGCACGCAAAAAACCTTTATACTTATTTGAAAGAGGATTTTATAATCTATTTAAATTTAATTTAATTAAGTTAAAAGTATTATTTAAATATTGAAGATAAAATGGTCCAAGTAAAGGGCCTCGAAAAAATTATGGAAATTTTTTTTCAAAAAAATTGAGAAAAAGGTAAAGCGTTTGTTGCTAAGTAGTTTATGGATTGGGTTTACCCAGATCAACTGCTTATGATAAAATCATAAATTTGGAGAATGGATCTCTAAAAAGAAAAGTTGGAAGTGGTCAAATCGCTAACTAAAGAAAATATTCCAAAGATTGCTGCATTTTTTGAAAATAAGTCAGGGTGCTCCCAAAAGAAAGTAGCTCAAGTTTTTAACTGTAGTCAAACTTGAATTTGCTAAGTATTAAAAACAATGACTAACATTCGAACTTTCAAAAAAACAAATTGTCCAGATCGTTGCCATGCGTCCTAGATGTCCAGAAAGCTATGCGTCTAAGCGTCCTAAATGTCATAAGTTGTACGAAAGTTATAAAAACTTGGATTTTGTTATTGATGATGAAAGCTATTATGATGAAGCAAGAATTAGATATTGTTATTCAAAGATGAATAAAGAAATTTTTCTTACTCAAATAAAACATCTTTCAAAAAAACTTTATAATATTGCTAAATATGGTATTTGAAATAATTTTTTTAATATATTTATAAACTACGTATACTAACATATTAACAGTTGAAATATTAAATAATTAAACTTATTTGTTCTTAAAAAATCAATTTTTAAATTTTGTCAAAAATTTTATTTATGAGGTGTTATTAATTTAGTTATATAGATTTTCAATTAAATTGTAAATAGCATAAAAAGATTCCATCAAGTACTTTTTTTTTTTCTTTTTAGAATGTTTTTGATTCGTGAAAGTTGTACATCTGCTGGAAATCTCGTTTTAACAGTTGTCACCCAAAATAAAAAAATAACACATTACCAAATTTTTCAGGTTTGTGCACAACAGCATACTATAAAATAAGTTTGTTTTTTCCTCAAAGTTTTTTTTGAGTTTTTTTTTATAGAATGATTGTAATAAGATAACTTTTCAACTT
>NC_088932.1:46435000-46502500 GCF_038396675.1 Hydra vulgaris
ATATATATATATGTATATATATATATATATATATATATATATATATATATATATATATATATATATATATATATATATATATATATATATATATATATATATATATATATATATATATATATATATATGTATATATATATATATATATATATATATATATATATATATATATATATATATAATCTTTGAAAGTCATTTTCTTGTTATGCGATAATGTAATATAATACGACTGCGTATAAACTTTTTTGTATAAAAAATGTATTTATTTTTATTTTATTATATATTGTTCGATATATATTAAAATGAAAAATGTTAACACGCAATATAATAATATTAAATATAATTTTATATATATATAAAAGTATATATATATATATATATATATATATATATATATATATATATATATATATATATATATATATATATATATATATATATATATATATATATATATATATATATATATATATATATATATATAGACATGCACACACACAGAGCTGTACCCACAGTTTTTGGCATTAAGTTGTTTCAAGCTGGAGTGGATAGTTTATAAAAAATGAATAAACTCAAAAATAAAAAAATCTAAAGTTAAATTTTATCTTATTTAAAAAATGAGTTTGAAAAATCAACATAAATAAACAGCTTTAAAGACGCCACTTTTTATAGAATTATAAAGAAATGCGTCATAAAAAATAAGTTAAATGTAAACAAAACTAAAGCTTTCCAGCGGAAGTTAATTATTTATTCTGCATTAAGTTAAAGCTTTCAAGCTAAAAAGATAAGTTTGAAATGTTTTATTCATATAAGTTCAGCTCATTATTAACTTTTATATAAAACGATCCTTTTTTACAAAACCCAAAAAATTAAAAAAATTAATTGTTTATGTTTCATTATATAGAGAAAAATTAGGTATTATTGGGGAATCACTTATTGGGGAATTTCACTTATGGGGTAATTTTGCCACCAATTGATGTATCTTTCATAGCTATAACTTTAACTCAAGAATAAGATTTTTTTATGATTTAAATTTCTATTTGAAGAAAAAGAAATTTCAATCTATATCAAAAAATACTTTTTGAAGACTTAATATGAAAATTGACAAAAAAAATTTTTCGGAAGTTTAAAATTCTCCTTAAAATCTAATTATTTCCGTCAAAAAAAATTTTTAAATTTTCTAGGTGTTGTTTTTTCTAATTTTGATCGGTTTCGAAGTTATACCGGAATTACTAAATGGGGTAATTTCGCCATCTATTTGAATTAAATAGAGATGCGCTTTTATTAGATAACTGGTATTATTTCCCCTATCCTCTTGTTTTTGTAATTGATTGTTCAAGTCTTGTTGTTGGTCTTATAATTAATTAAAATTAGTTAAATCGATTATTTATCAAAAACAATGCCTCGAAACTACAAGAAAAAATTGGTACGAAAAATAGCTATGTGAGTCTTATGTATTATAATTTGTATTTAATATTGCTAGATTAAAAAAAAAATTATGTTGTGAATAATTAACGTGGCAAAATTACCTTTTAGATTTTATTGGGGTAATTTCGCCACACTGAGTTTTTCTGTTCCCATTAATATATATATTTTTTTTTAATTTGCATATTTTAAAAGATATTAATAACTAAAAAAAAAATTCTATTTGTATTTTTGGTTTTCAAGTTATTTAAATTTAAAGAATTGGTGGCGAAACTACCCGTGGTTTATACTCTATGAAAATATAATAATTGAAAATGCTTTACATCGAAACTTGCTTTACACTGAAACTTGCTTTACATCGAAACTTGCTTTACATCGAAACTTGCTTTACATCGAAACTTGCTTTACACTGAAACTCGTATTTCAAATTCATTTATTGTAGCTCACTCTAGTTTATGTTTCATAATGAATTATATGTAAATAATTTAAATTAAAATAAGATAGAATCGTGAAGACTTCCAACTTTCAAATTTTCCACAGTTTCCATAGTTTAATGGCCTAATTAAGATTGATGTAATTGATATATATATATATATATATATATATATATATATATATATATATATATTATATATATATATATATATATAGTTAATCAATTTTTTTAACAAAGTCATCATTAGGTATAAAAAATATTATAGTTTGTAGTTATAGTCAACAAAAATTTAAATGATTTTGATTATTTAGAGTTTCACTTCCGGCGTTTTGTCGTACAGTATTGAAAACGGACCGCAATTTAATAGTCTCGATCTGCTTATTGGTTCGTATCATTCTGGTTCCGTAGAAGGTGTTGATTTTGTTCTTAAAAAACCATGTCCGTCTTAGTAATATAAATTCTATTAATAAAATTATATTTATTAATTAAACGCAAAAATCTTCGGACTTATACATATACCTGAATAATATAATAACCGTTGACAATAGATTTTAAAGATTTCTCCGATTAAAAACTGCTATTATTTTTTATATAGTTTAAATATTTATATAAATATATATAAATGTACATATTTTATTTACGTTTTTTTTTATCTTATTAACTATATAATATTTGTGTGAATAAAAGCGATAAGTAACAACGATATTTTGCTAAATTTAAATTTATTGCTTTCTTTACATTCGTATACGCAAACTATTCTAAAATGCCAAATATTTTTTTGTCTCCCTGTAAATCTATATTCTCAAATGTTTTCAAATAGAACATTTGTCAAAATCCAAAAATCTTGTGTGAAAATCTTTGAAAAAATATTTCTGAATAACAAAATATATTTGGTTAGGCTTTTTTTCTTTCATTTTCAGTTGATGAGTGGGTATGTGGTCATTTGTTTTTGAAAAACAAAAGAGCTATGAGGGAGGGCGCATTGATTGTAGTAAAAGCGTATTGTAAATGGAGAACAACCCAATATAGTTATAACAACTTATTAATTACAAAATTAAAGTAGAACAATCAATTTAAAATTAAACATAATCAACATAATATGCTTCAACTTTACAACAAATTAAGCAAAAAACGTACCGTTGCGGTGATTGGGTGGTGATGCGTAGTGAGTGGCGATTACCAGAAAATAATTATTCAAGGTTCAAACAGGTTTTCGTAATTCTCGTATTTAAATGACATGTTTTGATCAATCTTTTATTACATGTTGACAAGTTTTGATAAATATTTTGTTTTTTGATTTACGTTAGAATTGTATTTGATGCACACAAATCAAATATGTGCGTTTAGCTGAAAATTTGATTACTTCAAAAAAATTCATTACATGATATTACTGACTTAAAAAAAGTAATCTATGAAGAGAACGAACTGTTTGGTCTACATCCTAACGAGAAAGTCGATTTTCTGAGAAACGGGCCAAATTTGAACTACTCTACTGAATTTTTTTTAGTATTTTTGGGGAATACTATAACATAATAATTTTTCAAAAAATAGTTTGATGTTTACATATTAACATATAAAGTAAATCCAACAAAGTGCTTTACATACACATAATCTATTATAAAAATAATATATTGCAATAAAAAAAAATTCATATCAACTTATGGAGCTTTTGCAAATTTTGAGATTTTTTAATTATTAGGGGGGGGGGTCTAATGTTCTATAATTTTTGTTTAAACAGTTATTTATAATTTTTTTATAAAAGTTCGAAAACAATTTAATTTTTGCTATTTTTTGTGGTTGACTTTCTTTCATTTTTAACATTTTAAAAATATTAAAAAACTATAAACCTTAGCGGAGTGTTCTTTGCGTTTAAAGTTAGGGTTCCATAAATTACGTCACGCAATTTTCGACCGGTTTTGACCTCTCTCTCCCCTTCCCCTCGTCACAAAATCGTAACACTTAAGAAGCAATTTTTTTATGAGTTGTCAAAAAGGGGCGACTGAATAAGTGCGAATTTCATAACTGCGAATCTGCATAATTGCGACTGGCATAAGTGCGAACTGGCATAAGTGCGAACTGGCACAAGCGCGAACTGGCATAAGTGCGAATCACTTGCAAAAACTGGCATAAGTGCGAACTAGCACAAGCGCGAACTGGCATAAGTGCGCCGAAAGAATTTGAAAACATTGGCATAAAAGCGAACTGGCATAAGTGCGAAACAATTGCAAAAACTGGCATAAGTGCGAACTGGCACAAGCGCGAATTAGCATAAGTGCGCCGAAAGAATTTGCAAACATTGGCATAAGTGCAAATTGGCATAAGTGGCGAATTGGCAAGTTCGCACTTATGCCAATTCGCACTTATGTCAGTTCGCACTTATGCCAATTCGCACTTATGCCAATGTTTGCAAATTCTTTCGGCGCACTTATGCCAGTTCGCGCTTGTGCTAGTTCGCACTTATGCCAGTTTTTGCAAGTGATTCGCACTTATGCCAATTCGCGCTTGTGCCAGTTCGCACTTATGCCAATGTTTTCAAATTCTTTCGGCGCACTTATGCCAGTTCGCGCTTGTGCCAGTTCGCTCTTATGCCAGTTTTTGCAATTGTTTCGCACTTATGCCAGTTCGCACTTATGCCAGTTCGCTTTTATGCCAATGTTTGCAAATTCTTTCGGCGCACTTATGCCAGTTCGCGCTTGTGCCAGTTCGCACTTATGCCAGTCTTTGCAACTGCTTCGCACTTATGCAGATTCGCAGTTATGAAATTCTCACTTATTCAGCCTCCTCGTCAAAAAACCACCAACCCCCCTCCCCTCCCTAATAACGTGACGTAATTTATGGACGATACCTTACGCAACTTTATATCAATTTTGATTGGATAACCTTGAATTGAATAAAAGTTGCGTTTAAAACAAAAATAAGTCTTACTCCATGGTAATTTGCTTTCTCTAGAAAATACTTTGTTATTAATTTTGCAAACTAAATTTAAATACTGATTAAATAAAAAATATTGCAGCAAGAAGTAATAAACTAGTAAATTAATAAATCAAAATTAATGAACTTCTTTAGAAATCTCCCAGCAGTTGACAAATTTTATCATACAAAGTTGTCTTTACTCAGCATTGTTTTTGTACTTGTTTTTAATAAAGTCGACAATAAATTATCTTTTGGAAATTTTCGTTAAATAAGATTGACTGATCAGTAGTCGAAAAATCAGTTCGTATAAACGCATCAAAAAACTTGGATGATTGTATCATTCTTGCAAATATAATTTTCCAAAATTAGCTATGGAAAGCTCATTATTTAGCTATCCTTTAGAAATTATTATGGATTAGGAAAAAGATCATCGATGGAATAGCTGATGTATTACGTTTTTAATTAAATTTACGCAGTTGATAAAATAATTACAAATAACATTGAGCTTAAGAGTTAGCGTGGCACTCATTGCAATCAGCTTCGGAAATTCCAATAATCCCTGTGGTATCCAAACCTTTGTGAAATCAAGATTCAGGTCATTTATAAATGTTTCGGAAATTATGTCTTATTGTTCAAAATATTAAATACAGCTAAAACTTACAGAGTGCGGTAGTGGTGTAGTGGTAAAGCGCTCGCTTAATAAGCGAGAGGTTCCGAGTTCGATCCTCACCACGTCCCTGGTAGTACCGCGCTCAACTTGTTTCTCCGCACAGCGGCCTTGTTCGTCAAGGTTCGTGTTTCGGAGTTATAGAGATGAGAGAGGGTTATAACCACTATTAAGTAGCCTCCTCATCTGTAGTGGCCTTCTCGGCCTTGAGGAGGTGAATAACAAAGAAAAAAGAAAAAAAAACAAGTGACAGGAACAACTGAGACAAAGCGGGTTATCAAAAAGAGAATTGCAAACTTTGCATTAGGCGTCCGAGGGAATCTTAGCTTGTTTAAAACTACAAGGCAGCCCATTTACTTGTGAATTAGATGTTAAAGAATGTATTAAAAAAGAGAAAGATCTGTTAAATGTCGAAAACGAAGAATGGGATGTTTTATTTTAGGGATACAGTAGATTCACTTTGCAAACACAAAAAATGCCGTATTATGCTTACAGAAGAATAAATTACAAATTTAGGTTAACCTAATAAGTTTCTACTTGGAAAGTTCTCACAACAATCCACAATCACCTACATAACTTTTTTTAGTTGTGAAGGTGCTCCAAAAAGAACAAAAGGATCGTGAAAGAGCAATTTATTTAGGAACTTCGCACCTCTCTTCTTACCAACATGGCTTACCTGGTCAGAGTCTACATCGAACCTCAGACCTCTTGTTTTTGAGAAAGAACTCCAATCACTGCACCACGGCTGCTATACTTCATAGCAGTCGTGGTGCAGTGATTGTAGTGTTTTGCATTTTCACTAGTAATAGTAACAAGTTAATGATATGGAGTAATTTCATGAATAATAACTAATTTTTT
Organism: Hydra vulgaris; assembly: GCF_038396675.1. NCBI lineage: Eukaryota > Metazoa > Cnidaria > Hydrozoa > Anthoathecata > Hydridae > Hydra > Hydra vulgaris. The sequence continues at coordinate 46,441,300 of NC_088932.1, forward strand.
ATTGTATTTATAACTACACATAATGGTTATGTATTGATAAAACAAAGAAAAACTTTTTACCACGGATTCTAATATGGTAATAATAATGATTTCATTTAATTTAACAATTGATTGTTTTGTCAAATTAGCCACTTTTATTGAAAATGAAGTAGAAGGCCAAACATTTATAATGAAATAAAAGTATTTAGCAATTCGAAACCATTAATTAATTAAGAAAAAGTGGTTAAACTACACAAAATTTTAAAAAAGTTTCTTTTGGACTCCCTCATTAAATTAGTAATTTATATGGAAAATCTTCAACAGTGTTATTAACAGAGGTCGAACGTTCCATTTAAGGATCTTATAACCCCTACCAAGGATAAGGTTGAACTATTTGCAAAGAACTTTTCTTCTAACTCGAATCTTGAATCTAATAGCCATGCTCTTCTTGCCATTTCAGTTAAACAGGTTAACTCATTGCTAGACATCAAAATTACTATGGCTTCCGTTGCTAAAGTCATTTTTAATCAAACTCGTTTACGGATTGTGATCCAGACATTATTCCTGTCATAGTCTTTCAAAAGTGTTTTTGAGATATCTCTTCAATTCTCTCTGAACTATTTAATAAGTGCTTGAATGAATCTTGTTTTCCTGCTTGCGGGAAAATCTGTAGTACCAGTTTTGAAAAACTCTGAAGAACATTTTGATCCCTCCAACTATCGCCAGATTAGTCTTTTCTCTATTATTAGCAAGGACTTTGAGTTTTTTTTCGATAATTTTTTACATCACATCTTGAGTTTAATAACTTACTCTCAGGCAATAGATATGACTTTTGATCTTCTCATTCTACGGCTGACTTGCTAACTGCTGAGACTAACAGGTTCTATCATGCATTAAGTAGAGGCGGTGAGACAAGGGCTATTGCTCTTGATATATCTAGAGCTTTCAATAAAGTTTGACATCAGAAGTGGCTCTATTTGCGACGACTCAACTTTATACTCCTGTCATTGCAATAAGTCTTCTCTTTTCGATAGCTTAGAACCGGCTGCTAATTTTGTGATCTTACTTTTGATAAAACTTCTGAATTGGCTGTTGAATTTTAACTCCAATAAAACTCAGTTATTTACTGCAAACAGTTGTCTCAACACTGTTAAAATTCCTATTTTAAAGAATGACAATCCCCTCACTGGGTCCTCTTCTTTACGTCTTCTTCAATTTTCGTTCAATACTGATATTTTATGAAAACGATAAATACAATCGATTGCAAAGTTATCATCTGCTAAGGTTGCTTCTATTTATTGTGCTTGCCATTTTCTTACTCCTGATTCCATTTTCTACCTTTAAAAATCTCTTATTTGTCCCTGTATGGAAAAATGTTGTCATATTTGAGTTGATTCTTCTAATGATTCTCTTTCTCTTTTAGAAAAGGTCCAAAACGCATTTTAAACGTAGTGAGACTTGGTTTTATCTGCCAAGCTTGAGCCACTCTCCCATTGTCGTAAAGTTGCATCTCTTTTTCATTTCTACAAATACTAGCATGGTCACTGCTCAAAGGAGCTATCATCTCTAGTTTCATCAACTAAAAACTAATTCTTGTTTAATTCGTATTAAGCAAAGTTGCATCCTTTTACAGTATCTGTCTCCGTATGCTCTAAAGTTTTTTATTCGTTCAACTTTTTTACCCGCACTTCAATCCTTTAAAACTCTCCCCCACCTTAATGCTCTTCTAACTCAAACAACTTTGCAATAGTAGCTTTATAAACTTCATTAACTTTTATCCCATAGCACTTATTAGCAAGTAAAGGTTGTTGTTAAAGTTTACATTATGTATTAATTTTATGTTGTATTGTTACAATGCTATTTTTCATATTATATTATTTATATTTATTTAAACTTTATTAAAAAATTAGACTTAATGAACATTAAAATATTGTTACTAAATCATGCATTCTATTAAATGAGGAAATAAGGAATTTATTTTTGTACCTACACTTCGAGATTATTTCACTCCTCGTGTTAAATAGGTTTTCTCCTTTATACAGCAAAATTTGAAACATCATAGTCCCAAGTACACTTTTTCTTTGCATTCCGGATTGTTTGAATAAATGGCGCTCTGATAATCAATGTAATTTGAAAGGCAATGGTTGTTTATTGGATATTTGGAATTGTCAATGTCTTTTCATTAATTTTTGCCTCCTTATGTAACGTTTTTTTATTGTGAGAGTTGATATATATATATATATATATATATATATATATATATATATATATATATATATATATATATATATATATATATATATATATTTATTTATTTATATATATATATATATATATATATATATATATATATATATATATATATATATTTATATATATGTATATATATATTTATATATATGTATATATATATTTATATATATATTTATATATATATATATATATATATATATATATATATATATATATATATATATATATATATATATGTATATATATATATATATATATATATATATATATATATATATATATATATATATATATATATATATATATATATATATATATATATATATATATATATATATATATATATATATATATATATATATATATATACACACAGTGTCTCAAAAAATTATCCGACCAAACAATTTTTCTCAAAAAATAAATGTTTACCCTCTAAATTATACTAAAAACAATGTAGTAATACTAATGGTAATTACTTTGTCTGCCATTTTAATTCTTTTGAGAATAGGATGTTTTAAGCGTGCATATTTTTTGAATCATGCTTAATTTGGTTTATTATTTGTCCTAAAAAAACTTAGTATTGAATAGGTTTTTAAAAAATTATCGGACCAAGCGATATTTAAGAAAGTTTAATTAATTTTACGTGAAATTGATTGAAACTTTTTAATACAATAAATGAAATTGCATAACAAAATGCTCAAACCATATTTTTTTCTTAGTAAAATAGCTGAAGGTAAACATATCTGGACTGTTGCTCAGAGAAATTTAGCTGTCGATCCAGTCAGTCACGGTAAAACTTATCACCAGGTGCAGCAAAAGACTAGAATTCCTCATTACACAGTATCCAACGTAATGAAGACGTATAATTTGATCAAAACAACAGTCTGCGGGTTTCAAAAAGAAGACTAAGAGTCTTGATAGAAACTTTCTGCTCGAAAACTGGTTGAGCAAGCTGAATAGGATTATGGAAGCAAAAAATCCCATCAGACAATCAAAAATCGTATACGAGACCAAGGATTTTAAGGAAAACTTGTGCATAATAAATCATATTTGAGTCAGAAACACATGAAAAGGAGATTGGAGTTTGCTAAGAAGTTCGAAAACATGCCTTAAATTTCTGAATTAGATCCTGTGGAGCGACGAATTGAAATTTAACTTATAATTATTTGATGGAGCCCAAAAAGTTTAAAGAAAAGCCGGCGAAGCCTACAAATTAAGCTGCGTGAGAGGTTACCATTACGCTATCGCTACCACGCGTGACAAACTGTCAAGCGTGGTGGCGTTAACGTAATGGTATCTGTTTCAACAGCTTAAAAGGATGTTGAAAATCTCAAATTTATTGATACTACAATGGATCAGATGCAATACATAAACATATTAAAGCATAACTTGAAGTCATCTGCTCAAAAAAGTTGACTAGGATCTGATTTTACATTTCAGTAAGACAATAATCCCAATCATACTGCCACTAAAACTAAGGAGTGGTTTGCTGAAAATAATGTTGCATTCTTGGAATAGCCGCCACAACAACCGGACCTTAATCCCATTGAATATTTGTGGGAAATTTCGGAACGAAAAATTGGAGATCAGGCATCCAAAAAAAAGAACCGTAAAGTAGCAATGGAAGAAGCCTGGGAAAAGATTCAACCAGAAAAAACAAAATATTTAGTCGAATCAATACCTAGACGTCTAGAAGCTGTAATCCAAGCAAAAGGGAGTATAAGTTATATTCATACTTTATTATAATAAAGTATGAAAATAATTGTTTTGTTATTTAATAATTTGTTATGAAACAAAAAATGTATTTGTTCGAATATTTTTTTGACAATAATAAAACGACTTAAAGTTCTTTTATTTTAAGACTGAAAACTTTTTGATATTTTACGCCAAAATAAATAAGATCTATTTAAAAACATATTCTTTTATTATATATATATATATATATATATATATATATATATATATATATATATATATATATATATATATATATATATATATATATATATATCTCAACAACTCTTGTTCTCAGCAAAACAAACAAACAAACAATTGACCTCTAATAGAATGCTGATAATAATTCCAAAAAAATGTTGATAATAACATTATTCGATTTGACAATCGAATTGTGATGTGTAATAACCTCACGTGTATTACAATAAATACTTCATTTTTTGCAATAAAATGCAGTATTGAGAAAATGTAAGGTTTTCGCAAATTTTAACTTTATCTCAAGAAAATAAATGCTATAAAAATAAAGTCATTTTATATATTTTACAATAGGTTTCCTAAAATATTTAAAAAAAAATTATTGAGGGGGAAGGGGGGCCTGGCCATCCCCTCCCCCCCCCTTCCCCGGTGGAAACGGCTCTGCATATCTCTCTCTCTCTCTCTCTCTCTCTCTCTCTCTCTCTCTCTCTCTCTCTCTCTCTCTCTTTCTATATATATATATATATATATATATATATATATAATATATATATATATATATATATATATATATATATATATATATATATATATATATATATATATATATATATATATATATATGATAATTATTTTACAAAAAGATGACCCTAAAAAGATAAATTCTTAAGTAAAATTTATTAAATTTTACACACTAAAAAATTATGCTGTTATATTTAACAAAAATATAACAGCATTGGGACACGATATAACAGCATAAATGGCGTTAGCTTTTATCGTTATGGTGTTATTATGCTGTTATTTTTTTCACTTATACTGTTATGTTTTTATAAATAACAGCAAAAATAACAGCAGAATGCAGTTATTTAAATATAAATAACAGCAACTTGCTGTTATATTGTTATCCAATAGTGTTATATTTGGTGTTATATTCAAAAACCAAGCTAACAGCATAATATGCCGTTATATATTTTTTTACATGTTTTGTTTTTATCCAAGAAAGATCTAAACTAATCATTAATACATTATTTATAAATATATAATTAATAGCAGTTTTTTTTATTTATTCACACTTTGCCGATAAAAAAAATTTACAGTCGTAACTTATAAAAAAATAATTACATGACCGGGGCTAGAAGAAGACAAATTTAGTCTTATCATTAAGCCCCAAAAAATGCGTCATTACTAGACAAAATATAGTTTGACAATAAAATATAGTTTCAATGTATATATCTCTGATATATATTATAAAAGAAAATTTAAATATATTGCATATCGTTTAAAATTTATAGTTTTTCAAAAAATAAGATATAACAATTGCTTTGTAAAATAAAAGAAACAAAATTTATTAAAATATTAAATGACAAAAATAACATTTAAGAATTGGTTTGAAAAATAAGAAGATATGATTTTATATAAAAACATTTTATTGGTAGAGCATTTTATAGTTTAACTTATTTAATTATATTTATAATACTTTTCATTGCCAATTAAGTAAAAGCAAATAAACAGAATAAAATAAAAGTAAAAGATTAATAAATAACGCAAAAATAAAAAATAAATTTCTCAAAAAGAAGATTATCATTTAAAATGATAAAAATATATGTACAATTATTGATTAATTATGTATTAATAATCTAAAGTAATTAATTAATTAACTATTAATTATTGATTTCTAATATAAAGAAGTTTTATTAGAAAAAATTTAATTCATTTTCAGTTAACAAAAGTAATTGCTTAAGTTTTGTTTTGAATTGGTTTAGAGAATAATTAGTTTTCATTTCATTATTTAATATTATGTTCCACAACTTTGGTCCTCGGTTTACAATAGAGAATTTAGTAGCGGAATAATAAGTTTTGGATTGAATGTAGTTGTATTTTGAAAATCTAGTAGGGTATATGTGATTTATTTTTTCAAAAATTGAATAAAACAAGATTGGTAATATATTTTTATCAAGTTTGAACATGAAAATAAGAACTTGATAGAGGTTTAGTTTATATACATTTAGGATATTGAGTTCATTAAATAGTGTTTGTGTGTGTGAGAAGCGATCTACGTTTGAAATTATCCTTATAGCCTGTTTTTGTTTGCTAAGCAATTTTTTTATTTTCGTCGCGTTAGTGCTACACCAAGCAATGTTCGCATAACTTAAGTAGCAATGAATAAAAGAAAAGTAAATGTTTTTTAAACAAGATTGATGCAATAACTGCTTTGCTTTGTACATTATACCTAAATTTTTTGATATTTTATCTTCAACTACACCTATATGTTCCCTCCAGGTTACATTTTCGTCTAGAAACACGCCTAAAAACTTTATTGATTGCTCTCTCTTTATTAATTGATTGTCAATAAAAAGGTCCGGAAGTTCTAAGGGAATATCGGATTTTTTATGTAGGCGATGGAATAAAGTGTATTTTGTTTTAGTAATATTTAAAGATAACTTGTTTGATTTAAACCATTGGGTTAGTTTGTCTAGTTCTTTGTTTAATGTTTGGAATAATATATTGATATCTTTATTGGAATAAAACAAGCTGGTATCATCTGCAAATAAAATTGTATTTAAAATGTTAGAAAATTTATTTAAATCGTTTATATAAACAAGAAATAGAAGTGGCCCTAAAATTGATCCTTGAGGAACACCACATGTAATTGTCTCATAATTAGTTTTTCCTTCATCATAAACTATATACTGCTTCCTATTAGTCAAATAACTCTCGAACCAGGACAAGTTAGTATTTTTTATACCATAACTTTTGAGTTTCGATAGAAGGATTTGATGATTGACTGTATCGAAAGCTTTACTTAAATCGATAAAAAGACCAAGGGTATACTTGCCTTCATCAAACGATTTAAATATGTCCTGAACAAGGTGAATGATTGCATGATCGGTGGAATGGCCAGATTTGAATCCAAATTGTTTATGGTAAAGAATAATATTTACATTTAAAAAAGAATAAAGCCTATTATACATAACTCGCTCTAATATTTTAGAAAAAAAATTAAGAATTGAGATTGGACGATAATTTGCAACTTCAGAAGGATCGCCTGATTTTAAAATTGGAATGATTTTTGCAATTTTTAGGTTTTCTGGAAAAACACCATGTTTTAAAGATAAATTAAAAATATGTAATAATGGAATTGTGATGTATTTTATCGATTTAATAACGACATTACTACTTATAGAATCGAAACCTACACTTTTTTTGGGCTTTAACAAAGAGACTGCGTCTAATAATTCATTTTCCGTAAGTTTAGGATTAGACATAACACTAATGTTGTTTGAGGTTACGTAAGACTTAACGTGTATTTTAGAAGTTGCTATATTTGATGATAAAATAGGACCTATATTTACAAAAAACTGATTAAGTGTTTCGGTCACTAAGGATTTATTTACAATACAATTGTTATTAACTTTAAGATTTTTCGGAAGTAAATTACCGTATAAACGTTTTTTACCGATTACCTCCTTTATAATTTGCCATGTTTTTTTCGAATCATTTTTGTGTTTAAATAATTGTTCCGAATAGTAATGTTTCTTTGAGCGTTTTAAAACTGATTCATATAGCCGTTTATAGGTTTTGTAACTAGTTTCATTTTTAAGAGTTTTTTTTTTAAGAAACTTGTTATATAAACGTTGTTTTTTTTTTGAGGATTTAAGAATGCCTCTCGTGATCCAGGGGTTTAAAAGTGTTTTTGTTTTGATAACTTTAGTAACTTCCGGGAATGCTTTATTATAAAGATTAAGAAATTCAGTTAAAAAGATATCATATGCTTTATCGGCATTTAGATTTAGTTATTTTATCTATTTAACATTATTTAACATTAGTTAACAGTTATTTTATCTATTTAACATTATGAGTTCTTTCAATGCAATTATTACTAGTAAGGCATAAAATATATCTTATAAAATATTTTTAATATATCCAATGACATTTTAATATAATTGTAAAATAAACATTATAAATATACCTTGTAAAAATAATTTTAGATCAATGGTCTACTAATAAATCTGGTTATTTTATGTAACCGCTTAAACCAAGGATTAGGTGTCATATTTTTAATGACGTGTCAATTATCAAAAATTTATGAAATCAGTTTATTATTCTAGTAATTTCAAAAAAAGCTTTATATCCCTTAATTTTTAAGCATAAAAAAAAAAGAAATATAAAATGAAATATTTTATAAAAAAATTTAAGGAATTGAATAATTAAAAAAATTAAGTTAATTGTTTATACATGTAATATAAAAGTAAGTCTTCTTTGATTTTTTTTCGAAACACTCATTTAGTAACATCTCGTGGAAAAGGCCTATCAGTTGTGAAAAAGAAGACGGATAAGAGAGGTCTAACAAGTAGTAAATGTAAACAATAACGCATAAAACCTTTTTAATCGCCCGTATATCTGTGTTGATCATTTCGCATCCTGATCAACTATGAACGCCATATTGTGTTGAGTTATAAAGCACTTGCGGACCATACTTTGCAGGTATATTCAACTCATCGAGCAGATTATCAGACTTAATGAAAGAATTCAAATTTTAATTATAAAAATTTCTACAAATATAATTTAATAGGTATTTTTCAAATAGTTTAAAAGATTTCGTTGTAACAAAATAAAATTTATAAAATCTATTCTTATAAAAACAGATTTCCTTTTAATTTTTTCAGCTACTATTTCATGAATTTTATTCTTTCAGCTTTTAATCTATTTTTGCATTTTAATTAAAGTATTGTATAATTATTATAATTTCTTTTATAATAAGTTTATACTGAAATAAAATAAATATTTATGCAAATATTATTCCCAAATAAATATTTGTAATAAAAAAATAAATTATACATTAAGTAGAATATAAAATACAAAAATAATATAGACATTTTCATAAATTCATTAAATGAAATCATTAAACAGAATTTATAAAATATTTAATTTTACTTACTTCAGATTTCTTAAAAAAGACATCCTTTGCTTTTTTTGAACCTATTTTACATTGTAAATTCAAGATTCAAAGATCCTGCAAATGCTTTATTTACAAAAATTGTACATGCTTCTTAAAACTATATGAGGGTAAAGGCGCTTAAACTCAGCAATTATTAAACATGGAGCCAGTGATAATCGAAGTGGGAGTTTTTCATATATTTTCGTTTGAAAAAGATTTCTATTCAAAATTGCAATAACATTGATAGATGGTTTTGATTTTGTTATTTCATTCTAAAAAATATAAAAATGAAAATACTGTAAATTCGAAAAAAAGCAATGGTGCACATAACCACTTAACCAACCAAAAATTGTTTATCGTAAAATCGTATAAAATAACATGACGCATGGTGCTAATGTGTGTATAACACACTTTATAAAATTACTTGATATATTATACATTAAACAATTTTTTAAAGTATTTTTGATCGTAAAAAAGTATTAAGTAGTAAAAAAAAACTATATAATAATTACTAATTATATAATAGTTACTAATTATATAATAGTTACTAATTATATAATAGTTACTAATTTACTTAAATATTTCAAGTATTGATAATCATATTGCTGTTCAAATTAAGTTAGCATAATATATAAATTAAAAATATAACCTTAACTTCAAGAAGAAACTGATCTTGTGAAAGTACTGGTTCAGCTTTTGATATTGAATCCATAATATATGTAGACTTTTTAGGTTTTGAAACCTGTTGAAATAGTCTAATTCCTTTTCCATTTGAAGTTGGATGACTTTTAGTCCAACAATGTTGCCTAATTATGTTTGATACCTGGATTAGAAGTGAATCCTAAGAAAATTTATTTTTCAAAACTATATTATTCAAGGGTGCATAAATAAATACCTATTCCATACAACAACAACAAAACATGCATGTATCATAAACACACTTAAAAAAATATAGCAGTGCCATGAGATTGTAAATAATTTTTAAAACAATTCTTACCCAGTGTTCCAAGCAGTTTGGAAAATTAAAAGGAAGTGTTGTTTTAAGTTTTGAAAAAAACTCTCTCCGAACCCATGCATCATTGTCTAAAGGAAGAGCAACATGACAATACTGAAGAATGCTATTTTTTAACTCCTTTTTCAAAATTTAATTTGTCGAGACATTGTTTAAAAAGTTTAAAGATGATGTACTAAAAAAAATCCTCAGGTGAGCAACTTCATCTGAATCAAAAGGAACTGTCGAAATCTGAAGAAACATTAACACAGTAAAATGTCTGATATAATAAATATAATAGTAAAATGTGTGATATGTTAGGTAAATTAGTGGGGCGATTGCTTAAATGGTTTTTGAGACTTAGAATTTAAGGTGTTTTATGATGGCATATTAAAAATCAGACCTTACTATAAGCAACATACATTAAATAACATTACATTGTTTACAATAAGGTTTAGATAAATTTTATAATATAAATTTTATATGATTTGTAATCAAATGTCACAAGTATTTATATAGTGTTATGTATGAAAGAACCATGTTAGACAATGTTCGTATCTTTTTAAGAACATTATTAGTGATTTTTATTGCAACACATATTTATTGGTTGTTGTGTCACCTCAAAATTGGTTGGTATTGGTTGTTGTGTCATCTCAAAATTGGTTGGTATTGGTTGTTGTGTCATCTCAAAATGCCAACATTTATGAAAGTATAATAGCCAAAAAATAAAATGCCAGAGTTATACAATAGATTTTGGTATTTTTAACCAAATTTTCTGTACATACGAAAGAGTAAAATATAAATATTAAAATCTGAATTTGCTTTGAATTTTTATTTAAACAATTTTTTCATATTTTAAATGTGTTTCTGCTGAAAAAATTAAAAATATAATAAAATTAACAAATTATTATAATGTACTTTAAAATGTAAACTTATATACATATATTAAAAAAACATTTTGGCACTGCTAAGGGGAAAATATTGATTCTGCCATTCGCAGAACTTGAAGAATTAGAATATTGTATGACGCACCAAGGAAATATCAAAGTATCTGGATAAATAAGAACTTGTTCAGAAGATTCAAAAAATATGCTGAGTGCGCTTGTACTATAAGTTTAGAGCATTTAAAAGCACATTTGTCATTTTCTGATGATATTGAAAGGATTTTGTAGAATATCAACTTTTCTTCATGTAGGCATGAAATAATATCATTAATCTTGTAAATTATGCCATTTACTTTAGCAGATATAATAGAGCCTTTTTTAAACTTCAACTCATCCACTTGTCCATATACATCACCACGTCTTTCCCCAGCTGCATTAAAAAAATTGCTTGTGGTATTAATAACCTTCATTTTACATGCTGAAAAGGGAATGTTCTTGAAACTTAAGTGTCGAAAATTCTTCACAACCTGATGTTTTCTTTCATAAGCCATACACATATGTTCCCGTTGAGCCCCAAACCGTTCAGCTTGAGCAGGGTAGTGAATAAGGAAGTGTAACTTTGGAATGAATTTATCAGGATACAAATATAAAAATAAGCAATGATGATCTTGAATTAATGTTTTTAAATCAGATAAAAAAAGGCGAGTAACAAGAGGAAACAAGCACAGTTGAAGCACCTGAATAATTTTTAACAAACAAATGAAATAGACATCTGTTTGGCCCATGCGCTCTCAGACAAAAAATGATATAACACAAGAAAGAGTCAGCGTTTGGCCACTGCCAAAACTACCATGAATTTTTATTGAGGAATGAATCATATTAGGCTTTTCAATACCATTAGCATAACTAAACCCCTGCAGCCAATCATTTATTTCTCGCAAAAAAAAAAATTGTTCTGAATGGCGAACAACAAAAATAACTCTAACTGAAGTGGAATGAGACCTTCCAACAAATCATGCATAGGATCAAATAAAAGCTGTTTTGTCATATCAAATCCTGGAATGTTTGATAGTATACTTTTTGAAACAATGCCATAGTATTTAGACCATTTTAATTAATTAGCTTTGCTTAAACCAGAGTTTAGTTCATTTAAACGTGTCAATTGTTCAGGAGCATAATGAATACTGCATTCTTCATGGTTAAAAAAATCTTTCATTTGTTGTCTGGTTGAGTTACAACTTCTGCAACAGCGCAATGTCTTTTCACTAAAACCTTCTTTAAAACCTCTAATTGCATTTGCAGAAAGAGAGTCTCCTGAGAAGTATACTACTTCAACTGTAGTTTTTTTGGAAACACCCTTAACTTTAATTACCATTCCATTTTCCAGCTGGCTTATCAAAGAAATAAAATCACTGAAAAGAATACTGTAAAAAATTTTTTCTTTTACCCATTTAGTTAAAGTAAAAATTAATGGAAAGATAGTAGACATTCTACCGTGATACAATGAAGGGATGTTTAAAATTTGAAAGTAAAATACAAAAATTTTTTGCTTTTTACACGCCTTTCCTAAAAGATTTGTTATTCCAAAGTCATCACAATATATTCCAATTTTAATGTGGTTTGTGTCCCCATTCACTGCTGTAAAGTTATTAATTTCTTGAGATTATAATAGGAAAGACAATATTTCAATAAAAGGAATAATGCAACCTTGGTTATTCAGACCAATCACTTTTGCGGTTAGAGTCTGTAAATAATTCTTGTAATACTTTTCCCGTAAATATTGTGTTGAAAGTTTATCACAAGTTGCTTTTAAAGCCTTTATTTCAACATTCAATACAGAAAGCATCTCCTTTAAATTACTGAAAATTATGTTTAAAACATTTTGAACAGATCTGTGCTTTCCTTTTAAATGTAATGCCAAAGCTCCTAAATAATCTTCGTTAATTTTTGTAGTACCAATTTGAACCACAAACTCGTTTTCTACTTCATTTTCAATAGTACAGGTATTGATCTGGTTAATGGAACATTTTTTGGAATGTTTCAGGAAACCTGAAAGACTTTTAAATTTTTCAGATCTGATGAAGATAGTTGTCTCACCGGAGGCTGAACAACATTTACAGTACATTCTTCAGCCATATATTGGTTTTCAGAAATCAGATTTATATTCTTTGATGGTACCACAAAATCTACGTAATCATTTAAAATGGATGAAAATTGGCATAATGGTGATGATTGAGCTGTGTCAGCTTTATTTAAATTAGATAAAAAACTAACTTGTTGAGAGTTAGAAATATTAACAAGTTGTGGAGCTTGAATTGTAAGCTTTAAATTTTGTTCGTTGAGAAGAGCAGCAAAACTACTAGCAGTTACTTTACAGCCGTTCCACTTGATTTCTTCAATCATGGGCAAATTAAAGGTTTCACGAACTAAAACATAAAATAGTGTAAATATAGCTTGATATCATTGAAAATCGTCGTTTACATCTCTACTAATTCAAATTATCATACTAAAAAAAGAGTAACAAATTTTTTGGTGCTATAATTTTATTTTAACAGTTTAAAAAAAGTTAAAAGTATTTTAGATTTTGATTTGAGATGATACTACGACTAGGACATTTGACTTTATAATAACATGTTAACATGTTATTATAAAAGCTAAGTGTCGTAGTGCTACTATAAAATTATTTCGAATCAAAATTTAACATAACATATAAAATAAAATTAGCATGTTATTTAGTTATAATAAGATGCATGAGCATTTTCTAATGATAATTTTCAATTTAAATTAAAAATCGTTAATGATACAATGAATTAAAATGATAAAATTTTCACATAATCTAAATAAAATAAAATATACCTACCAGATGCACAAAATTCTAAAAAATTACTGGTGATGGCAATAACTATCTCAGCATTTTCTTTAAAATTAACTTTAATTGCTTTCATTTTTATTTACTTTTTACTTTTATCAGCTCGTGCTAACGCTTTAGAAACTAATTTGGCAGTTTCAAAACTTCTTATTTAAATATGCCAAAATGTGGCAGCATTGCAGTGATATTTTGCGATATATTTGCTGTCACGTGTGTGACATCAAATATAACAGCAAGTATAAATGCAAAACTATCAGTAAAAATAACAGCAAATATAACAGCAAACATCTTTAAATATAACACCATAACAGCATAATATAACAGCAAATATAACACCATTATAACGTCAAAATTGTATGGATTCCAATTATATAATTGTATCCGTGAATATAACAGCATAAATAACGGCATTAAAGAATCTGCGTACATAAATGCTGTTATAATGCCGTTAGTTTTTTTAGTGTGTACTTAAAAGAAACAATTTTGATATTTCGAATTTATTTTTTTGCCTACCCAATCCATGCTTTTGAATTACATAATCGTACTGGACTGTTGCTACAAAACATGGATTGGGTGAGCAATTTTTTTAATTTTATGTAGGTGCCCCCAGAAATCTTACGGTCTTACCGCAGAGTACTGCGGACGAATTAAGCTTTGTATATGGTCTAAAAAAAGCCCTTTGGAAGTAACATGAAACTTTCTCTGTTAAAACCATACCAAGCATAACTAGAAAAATTTAGCCGAAAATTTTTACAAAAATAGTCATGTTTTTGTGTGTAGCACTTTATATTAAATACTATTTAAGAGTTATTTTTAGATGTTTTTTAAAATATTGTTGATTTTTTTGTGGTTTTTAAAGAATATTAAAATACTATAATTACAAAGTTGAACAACATTTTTTTAATTCTTTCTACTGAAGGTTAATTTTAACCTGAGAAAAGTTCGTTTTAGAAATTTAAGAAGTTTAGAAGTTTGTTTGAACTTTTCCTAAAGTAGAATAATTTTTGAACAACTAGTTGTCAATTTCTTAAATAGAAAGGACACTGCACAAGGTACACCGTGACATTACTCATTTTGGAGTTAATATATAGTTTAAACACTTAGAGAATAAAACCTCCATTTTGGTGGGATAAAAAAAATGAGTCACATTTCAAAATTGAATTGTGTCACAATAAAATTCCTCAGTTTAAATATTTTAATCCGTGTAAAAAAATTAATGAAAATAAAGTTATGAGAAACTGTGTAACCCATATAGTGTGGAGGCATAAATACAAAATAAAAAGAAAGTTAAACTAAGTACAAATTAGATACAAATTCAAAGAGTTTTTTTAATTAAATTTTAAAAATGACGCAGTAATCATTATTTAAAAAATCACCAGCTGCGATGCGATTTAGAGTTTTTTTAACGGTCACTCAAATTCTCCGTTAGTTTAACGGAAAGAAGTGAAACGGCTGCACACCTATTTCTAAATTATAACAGTTTTCTAAAACAAATTAAACATTAAATAGTCACGCTTTTATATCATTTAATAATCCGTAACAGCAGCTTACTTTAGCTTATTTTGCCGTTTAAGAATATTTACAATGTAGAGTGTGCACTAGGGTGTGTCATACCATGGACGTATAAGAGATTATTATACGTATAAGAGATTATCTCTTATACGTCCATGGTCATACTATGGACAAAATTTAAAAATTCATACTTATCAGTGGCGTTTTTAAGAAAAGGGTGAGGTTTAACATATTAAATTCAGAAATAACAAAAAATTAGAATCTAAATGATTTTAAGCTACCAGGGAACTGCCTTGAAAATTGCCAAAAAATGTGAATTTTTTATATTTTCATATTTTCAGGGTTAATTTCAATATTTTAGAGTTATATCTGCTTTACAACAACCTTATCAAAAGAAATTATAGCAGGATAAGCAAAATTCGTTTAATAGTTATATTGTTTCAGAAATTTTGGTTTACAAATTCCTTAAAAATTAGTATTTTTGCAAAGTTTTGTATGTAATTTAACTTACACATTTTATTTGATGAATGGCTACAAACAAAACTTTATTCAAAAGTATTTTGCTTTAATATTTGTTATGCAAGTTATATATATATATATATATATATATATATATATATATATATATATATATATATATATATATATATATATATATATATATATATTTATAATATATATTTATATCTTTCTAATTTTAAAAATTACTAGATAAAAAATAATATTAAAATTAAAAAGGCTACTGGAACAAGATGGAAAAATGGTTCTTGTCTACGTCAATATTTGGGATCTGGAAAAGAGTTGCCAACAGCTGAACTGCCAACAATGAGAGATGTCCTAAGATATGGTATTTTTTAAAGAGAAACAAGCAAACTAAACAGAAGAAACTATAGTAATTCTGAGTTGATTCAAGATATTTATAATAAACTTTCAGAAAAATGGCAAATGGCCAATGTTTTATTTGTGCCTCCCGTAATTTGTTTAAAACATAATTTGGTAACAAGACTTAAAGACGCATGGAACAAAGCTAGTCTAATTTCTCAAAACAAAGCAAGTAAAGTTATAAAACAAAAGTTTAATTTCGTTATTGACAAACTATTTGACTTGGTGTAGTGTAACTGTAAAATAGTTCTTTGTTCTGAGCAATGCTGTCCTCCTGACTGTAAATTTGGTGCCCACATTACCTGCATCTGTCCTAGGGAGAGAAAAATACCAATTATTGAACTGGTTTATATAAAAGGTATGAGTGAATATACAACAATCATTATAAAAGTGTTAGTAAAGCTGAAAATCAAATTTAATAATATTTTACTAATCTCTTTGATTATTTTAAAAAGAAAATTTTATTTTAATTTATCTAGTTGTAAGCAAAATGTTGCTACCTTTTTTTTAGCCCAACGAGAAAAGATTGGATCTTTTACTTCATATCAACTTGGACCTGCTGATTTGATGGAGTCCAAAAAATTCAGAAAAGTACAAAGTTGCAAACAAAGAAGAGAAGAAGGAAAACAAACAAGAGAAAAAAAACACACAACACAAGAAGAAAATAATACTCAAAATGAACAAGATAACGAACATGATAATTATAAAGAGTTTGAATCTGATGAAAATGAGATTTTTTCTATTCAAAAGTCTTGTACAAAATATTTTAAAAAATCTAGAAATTATGAAGATATCTCTAATATTGCATTGGCCAGTATTCGATATGGTGTTTGTTTAAGAGCAACTGCAGTCATAGCTACTGCAGCATGGGTAGATGGTGGACTTGTATCCCAAAGTGACACTAGATTAATAATAGATCACAGTAAAGTTCGGAGAGCAAGGGCTAAAGTAATGAATGAAGTTGCTATTCAGTTTGATGATTATTGCAATAAAGAGATTATTGACTGCATATTTTTTGATGGACGAAAAGATCTTACTAAAGTATTTTTAACTGTAGATGGATCAGACAGACAGTATCCGGCTAAAGTTAAAGAAGAACATTACACTATTTGTTCTGGTGATGGTAAGTATTTATTTCATTTCACTCCAGCTAAAGAAGCAAAAAAAAACCACGCTGAAATTATAATAGATAAGATTATTGAGTATACTGCAATGAGGAACATTAACGTACACTTAAAAGCAATTGGTGGAAGCTCTACCAATGTAAACACTGGTTGTGAAGGAGGAGTAATGCACTTTATGGAGCTGAAATTAGGACGAAAGTTAAATTGGATTGTATGTGCTCTACACACCAATGAATTACCACTCAAACGTCTAATTAAATTGTTAGATGGAGAATCTAAAAACGGTAAAAAATGGAGTGGACCCATTGGAAGCTTACTTGATGAAGCAACCAATCTTGAAATTAACCCTTTTTTTAGTAAAGTTGAAACTTGTGAGCCTCTAATTAACTTAAGTAATGATGTGGTTAAAGACCTTTCTACAGATCAGTATTACGGCTATCAAATAGTTAACGCTATACGCAGTGGTCATGTTCCTCAGCAACTTGGACTTTTTGAAATTGGCCCTGTTAACATGGCCAGATGGCTAACAACAGCCAATAGAATATGTAGAATTTGGGTATCTCATCATGGTCTTCAAGGCGATGCAGCCCAAAAACTTCTTAAACTAGTCGAGTTCATTGTAGGAGTGTACTTTCCTGTCTGGTTAAACATAGTTGGACAGAAGAACCAAAACATGTTCTTTACCAGCTTAAGTTGCTTCAACACCAGTCACTCGATATTCAGAATATTGTCATTCCAACTATTAGGCGATCTGCTTGGTATGCGTTCTCTGAATCTATTCTTCAAACTATGCTTTGTTCTGAAAATAAAGAGGAGAGAAGTTTCAGTGTACTCAAAATTCTAGAAATAAGAGGAGAAGGTGATGAAAATGAACAGCTAGGAGATCTATCTGTTAGGCCAAGAAGGACACCAGATATCAATACTAAGGCAATTTGTCTCAAGGATCTTATTGATTGGAATGAAGCTTTTGAACCACCTTTGACTTGTTGCTTGACAACTAAAGACATCAAAGAGTATTTATTTAAACCAATGATTGTACCAAACTGGTGTTGCCACACTCAAGCTGTCGAAAGATGTGTAAAAAAAGTTACCCAGGCATGCGAAAATGTTTTTACAGAAGAAAGAAGAGATGGTTGGATTAAAGGACTAGAGTTGTCACAGAAGTTGATGTCACGTAATCTATCTAAACAAAACCTTATTGGCTTGACAATGTTTAAGAATTAATCTTTATTGTACTTTATTTTAATAAATGCCAGTAAATGTTGTGTGGATCTATATAAAAGTTTTATTTTTAGTTCCAAAACAACCTAATTTTACAGTTTCAGTGGTAGGCAGTGGGAGGGGGCAAACCCCTCTATTTGTTTTTACAAAAATATATTTTTTTTCCAAAAAGAGATGACGTTTTTTTAGGTTTTGTAAATTTTTTTTTTTTAATACTTCCATTTTTTAAGTTTTTACCTCCCCCCGGGCTTTTAGTGAAATGATCTCACTGACAATAAAAAAAAAAAAAAGTTTTAGCTTGGTAGCTAAAACTTTTTTTTTTTTTAACGGTTCTGAACTTTTAATATTATACCTCACCCTTTTTTAAACTATGCAAAGTAAAATTCAAAAAAAAAAAAGTATGACACACCCTAGTGTGCACACTACAAGTATATAAAAAAAATTACAATATGCAGAAAAGCAAAAAGCATTAATAAGCCTTATCATCAAGACAAATTTGAAATGTAATGTTCAAATACGTAGTATATAAGAAATATACAAAAATGCCAATTGCAGCAAGTTTAAAAATTTAATAGGAATCGAGAATTTTTATATTCTTGATTCCTATTAAATTTGAGAATACAAAATTTTTATATTCTCAAGTTTTAAAGAACTTCATCATTATTTTATTTATTTATTTTTTATTTATGATCATGTAGATTTTATTTTTTAAATAAAATATACATGACCGGGGCTAAAAGAAGACAATATTTGCCTTATCACTAAGTCCTGACGTAACGCCAAGTTTTTAAGAACTGCATCGTAACACCTAATTTTTAAGAACTACATCGTAGCACCTACTTTTCTCAGAAAAAGAATCTAAGTTATTTATATATTTAAGTTAGTGATATATATTTGAAAAATATATACTTTAGCATATGACATTGAGCGAGCGAATACATATGACATTGATCGAGCGAATGACGTGATGTCCTTCGCTCGCTCAATGTCATATATATTGGTGCTCGTAATGCAAGAAAGAAGCCTGAAACTATTTTTATATAATTATTTGTAGTTCAGTCGAAGTTTTGGTTTTTTTAATACTTGATAACTCATTATTTTCTTTGTATTAAAAAAAAAAAAAATCAGTTGTAATATTATAAATTAATTAAACCATAATTATTAATCAATTAAACCACAATCATAATTTTTACTATTTTTTTCCTAAGCGCATTAAAAAAAAACTGGTTAGATTTTTTAGCTTTTATTGCCTTATAATTTATTATTCTACCATGAACTTAATTTTATTTGGCTAAATACTTTTTTCATTAACTTGATATTTTTCTAACAGCTTTGAATATTTAAGGTTTTTTGAATGTTTTTTAAGTATATTTTTGTTATTGGATTATTTATATGTTTTGTTTTTAGATTATTTCTTTTTTTTTAATAAGTTTTATTGTTTAATTAACAATTGTATAATTTTTTTCAAAGCCTTTAGACATCCAATCCTAATCAAAACATTTTTGATGACTCAAATTTCATATCAATTTAAGAACTAACGTAAAAAATGAGTGACGGAGAAAAAAAAAGCCCGGCAGAAGCATGCTATTCCATTTATTAAAGATTACCCTTGGTATTATATCAGACATGACATGAGATATGTCAGAAAAACATTGTCAGACAGATATATCTGATTATATCTAATATGTCAGATTGAAATATCAGATATATCTGAAATTATTCCAGTATATTAACTACTAATATTATTAGATAATAATAAACTAAAATCATCTTTATGGTATGGTTTTAAAACAGTTTAACAAGTGTTAGAAGACAATTAATAAAACTAGCATTTGAGCTAAATCCTTTAAGTTATGATGTGAAAAAGTTGGTTCTTTAAATACTTGAAGAGAGACCTTGTTGAGGCACCTTTAATATTAGAGCTATAATTTACAGCTATCTGAAACAGCGTGTCATACGTGAATCAGCATGTTGTACGTGAAACAGCGTGTTATACGTGAAACAGCGCGTTGCACGTGAAACAGAAGATTAGAGGAAATATTGAGGAGGCTGAATAAGTGCGAATTTCATAAGTGCGAACTGGCATAAGTGCGAAGCAGTTGCAAAGACTGGCATAAGTGCAAACTGGCACAAGCGCGAACTGGCATAAGTGCGCCGAAAGAATTTGCAAACATTGGCATAAGTGCGAACTGGCATAAGTGCGAACTGGCATAAGTGCGAACTGGCATATGTGCGAATCAATTACAAAACTGGCATAAGTGCGAACTGGCACAAGCGCGAACTGGCATAAGTGCGCCGAAAGAATTTGCAAACATTGGCATAAGTGCGAATTGGCATAAGTGCGAACTTGCCTATTCGCCACTTATGCCAATTTGCACTTATGCCAATGTTTGCAAATTCTTTCGGCGCACTTATGCTAATTCGTGCTTGTGCCAGTTCGCACTTATGCCAGTTTTTGCAATTGTTTCGCACTTATGCCAGTTCGCACTTATGCCAATGTTTGCAAATTCTTTCGGCGCACTTATGCCAGTTCGCGCTTGTGCTAGTTCGCACTTATGCCAGTTTTTGCAATTGTTTCGCACTTATGCCAGTTCGCACTTATGCCAGTTCGCACTTATGCCAATGTTTTCAAATTCTTTTGGCGCACTTATGCCAGTTCGCGCTTGTGCTAGTTTGCACTTATGCCAGTTTTTGCAAGTGATTCGCACTTATGCCAGTTCGCGCTTGTGCCAGTTCGCACTTATGCCAGTTCGCACTTAAGCCAGTCGCACTTATGCAGATTCGCAGTTATGAAATTCGCACTTATTAAGTCGCCCCGAAATATTGAATTTTATAAAATAACAAAATAATTTTTGGCTTCGACAAAATGATGTGGTTTAGACAGCTTTATAAATTTTTCATTTGATTGTTTTCCTATTCCAATTGCATTTTATACATTTTTTTTTTTACTTTAATTGTTTTGCTATTACTTGATTATTTCAGGACAAAATAAAAAAAATACTTAATAATTTTATTACTTAAAATGTTCTATAAATAAAAAATACATCTTTTCAAATTTTAATAGAAAATTTATACATGTTTTAAAACTGCGCTGTTCTTAAATTTACTTTTTAAATGTATAAAATAATTTATTTTGTATTACGTAACTCTAGTCGCCTACCATGGCTGCGCGCCAGATTATAAGAATTTAATTTTACACACTATAAATATTAATTACTTTTTGTGATTAATATTTATAGTGTGTAACATTAAATTGAGTGAACTTTCACCATTCTCAGTTAAATATAAAGTTTTAACGCAAAAGTTTAGTTCATCTCTTTAAGTAGCTTCCTATAACGTAAGTTTCTTGAGCTCATGTTTTTTTTTTTTTTTGCGATGAAAAGAAGTTAGCAACACTGAATGAGGATTGTGGCCCTTCCTAACTACAGGCAAAGTAAAAACCTCCCTTGCTTTAGAAGCTAACATTGAAATATTGTTTTCATATTTGTACCAAAATTTTTTAACAAACTTTTGCATTTAAAAGAATAACGTCTTATCACTTGTTTGGAACACGTGCGGCAGTGCGAGCCTAAGGAAAAAAGGAAGTAAGATGATGCTAGAGTAAGTGTTAGTTTATAGCTTTAAAAAAATTTCGGACAGATTTCCAGTATAAAAGAAAGTTTATGTAAGAAAGAAACAGATAAGTTTAACATTGCTTAATTAGAGTAAAGTTCGAGTCATTATTTGCATAAAACAGGCCGTGAAGTCCTACTGGTAAAAGAAAAAAGTTAAAATCAACTTTTCAAATTATTTTGAAAAATTACTTAAACATATAATAGAACAAGAAAACATAGATGTCTCTTTTTTCATTACTTTTAACACACACCAACTGACTATTTAGGAACATATGCAATGAGTATAAATACATTAAAGATTTATTAAAAGAGATAATAAATAATGATATACGGCATTCAATTCTATAATGTAAAATGCCTATTAAATGAAATAGAACTGATTCAAATAAAAATCATCTGCTCTTGTATCTGATTGCTTTTAAGAGAATATAGTTATATAAATATCCTTGCAAACTTAGATGGACCGCAAAATAAAATTTTTTCTATTCAATCAACAATAGATTCTATGGTTTAAAAAATCTCACTAGGAAAACGATTGGCTCGTTTTGCTGCTGTTGATGGATTTTCTATAATGCATTAGCTGAATCGGGTCAAATTCGTGAGCTTTGTGATAAAAGCTTAATTTTACCAAAATCTAAAGCAGATGTTACAAATATCATTCATAAATATTATACGGCAGAAGTTGAAAAAATATTCTCAAAGTAAAAAAAAAAGGTTTTGGGTTCAAATTTTTGAGATTTAAATTTTCACTTCAATGAAGCATTTATTAAGCTTGGATTTGAGAAAATGATAAGATCGCACAATTCAAATTACCTCAAACTACTAATAAAAAAATTAGAAATTTCTAAAAGTCAAATGAATAGAAAGGTATGAATGTAAATTATTTGTATTTTGTCTTTAAAAAATATCAGAGATTTTCGCGCGGATTTAAATACACACAAAATTGTACCACATTATCTCCGCCATATTTTGCCCTACTTTTTATTCTCCATATTTATTTAAATTGCAGAACAAATTTTTTGCATTTTTGAATAATTATTTTTATCCATAATTAATTTTAGCTTAATTTTCAGTCAATAGAGAAGATTATCTTCTTTAAAAAAGAGGTTTTTAAGGTATATAGATCTGATATAAAGTTTTAATTAAATTAACGGTACTCCCGCAAATCAAATTATAGAAATTTGTTACATACAGTTACATTGTTTGTAAAAAGTTATTGACTTAAATAACTTTTTACTACCATAAACTTTTTTTTTTCACTTTGTTTATTTGTTAAAAGTTCTTTTTTGGTTGAAAAGATAATTTTTTTTATTGTGTATTTAAAATGGTGGTAAAGTTGACCTTTAGCCTTTCTAGGGAGCGTTCAGTGTATATTAAAACCTCTTCATTTATAATTGTTTTCAAAAATTCCACCCCACATTTAATCCAAAACATTGTTTAATAAAATTATTGAGAAAATCACCATTATTGACCAAATCACCTCAAATGTTAGAAAGTTCCCACTTTCATTGTTTGTTTCGACCCCCTTTTATTTTGCACCTGAATGTTATGCTCTAAGTTTACGTAGTGGCACACAAGACAACATTTTTGTTACTCTAAACACAATTATGGAAGCACGTATGTGTTTATATCAGTTTTTAAAAATTTAGAGTAAATGGTTTTTTTTCAGCTAGAGTCTTCGACATTTAAACCATTCATTTACTTTGCTTAACCAAGGAAGTATAAGTTGTATCCCTTTCCCACTCCTTCTTAAAAAGCTTAAATACCCTTAAAAAAAAACCCTCCTTAAAAGTTCTTAAATAACCTTAAAAAAAGTCTTTAATTTCTCATAACTTTCTTTTTTTTTATCATCTAGGATGTTTTATTAAAGTGAATGGATTATACTTATTAATAAAGAAGCAAATATATAGTTCTTTGATAATATGCAAATCTATACTTAAAAAATTACTGTGATTGGAGAATGGGAACAGAAAACCCTAAAATCATATCCCCCCTACCCTTAACGTGAGGGCAATGAGTTAAATTATTTATTTTTTTATTAATATAAACTAGTTATGTATTCATCGACATATTTCAAATTTTATGTTTAAAGTGTCCAGTTTTTATGACAATGTAAAAAATACCCCCTTAATTTGTGGGGGCCACAAACTTTACATGGTCTGATAATTTCTGAAATTACCATAAACTGATCATTTCTGCTAAAATCTTAGGATTAGTAAAAAATAAAACTCTTAGGATTAGTTAAACTTTTTCAAGGTAAGAAAGTTATTTTAATTTTTTAAAAATTGATTAAGAAATAAAACTTTATTTTTGGATTTCTTTGAGAAATAGTTTCTGAAAGATTACCAAAATGCTCAACCTGCCAGTAAAATAAGTTGAGCAGCTGTGCGTATGGCATTTTTAATGACGCAAGTAAGATTAGAATGGGATTATTTTAAAGTAAAAAGAAAAAAGTTAATAATGCAGCCGAAAATCCTTCGTATTGACGTCATTAAGCGCTCACTTTGTGTGATTTAATAGATTACTAATAACGATGTTATAAAAATATTTGAGTTAGATTAAATCTATGATTTAAATTTACATTGTTTTAAGTAGCATGTCAAAAGCAGTCGTAAAACAGTATGCGGTGAAACAAATTATGAATTTGAACTAATTAACTACACATCAATTCATCAAGCACGTGAAGTAAATGCAGGTGGAGGCGTTTGTATTTATATCCTCAATTCAATAAACTTTGTCTTACGTAACGATCTCTGCGTCAATGAAACAGATTGTGAGTCTTTGTGCATTGAATTAGTAAATAATGCAGAAAGAAACACAATTATAAATACTACTAATAGACCGCCATCTGAAAACTTAAAAAAAATGTAAAACTCATGTTAAAACATTTCTAAACAAAATTATGAATTAAAAAAAACATATTTATATGGTCGGAGATTTTAACATCAACCTGATTAACTATGCCTCAAATATTAATGCTAAGAATTTTATAAACACTCTTCTACTAAATAACCTTATCCCAACAATAAACAAATCTAAAAGAATAACAAATAGGTCTTCTACTCTTCTTGATAACATCATAACTAACAACTTTCATAATAACCCTCTTTACACAGGTATAATACAGACCGATATTTCGGATCGTTTTCCTACATTCTTAGCTACAAATAACCTTTTAATAAACAATATTTCCACAAAATCTACCTTAACTCGGCGACTGGTCAATAAAAACTCCTTAAAAAAAATGTAAAAACTGTTTACAAAATTGCGTTGATTGGGATCTAGTACTGCAATCAAATGATGCTAATAATGAATTGCATATGAATTGTTTCTTAATCAATTTTGCAAACAATATAAAATAGCGTTTCCAGAAATAAAAAAAATTAAAAATAATAAGTCGCTCCAAATTCCCTGGATGTCTAAAGGTTTACTAAAATCTTCAAAAAAGAAAGAAAAATTATATATAAAATATCTTTAAAAAAAATCTCATAAAAATGAAATAATTTACAAAAAATTATAAAAATATATTTGAAAAAACCAAAAAATACTCAAAAAAACTTTATTATGCTCAGTTATTAGAAAAAACCAAAGGAAGCACTAAAAAAATATGGAATGCAATTAAGGATTTAATTGGAAAAATAATTACAACAAAAGCACGCTGCCAAAAAATCTTTTAATTAATGGAAAGTTAGTTTATGAAAAATCAATTATAGCTAAAGAACTAAACAACTACTTTGTTAATATTGGCCCAAATTTGGCCTCTAAAATTCCTAATAATTCCATTCCATTCGATTTATACTTAAGAGTCATTTTTTGTAAGAATCAGGCAGTCAATGGAAGTGACCTCCTCCAAATTGCTTGAATTTTTTATATATTGATCAGAATATAGAAAAAACCTGTTGGGGAAAAAAAAAATTTTCAAAAATGTTTCGTTCACTCGGAGTCTGGGCTTAAATTTTTGAGATTTTTTTAAAAAATTTTTAGAAATTTAGTTTTTGCCACCTTTGAACCCATTTTTTTGGCAAGGCAAAAAGTTGCACATAGCTTTTGTAGTTAATATCAGACGTAACCCAAAAGCTCTCTCCAAAAAATATAAAAAAGTTGCGTGACACTGTGCGGTTGGCTAATTATCATAGTTCAAAAGTACAAAATCAATCAGTTTTGTCAATTTTTAATCGGAGTTAATTCTAGCGGCGAAGTGTTGCACACAATTTTTCTTTTAGGATTTGAAATTATCAAAGGCATTGAGTCTAAAAATGCAAAGAAAGTTATGTGATACCTAAGGCCTATTAATATATTAAGGCTTGAAATTGGAAAAAAATGTTTTAGTATACTTACAAAATGAACCATTACGGCAGAGGCGCTTAGTTTTGTAAAAATGTAAACATATCCAACTGTCAATACAAAAAAGGTCCTAACATAATAATAAAAAAAATTCGTGTGATCTTTAGATATTAAGTTAAAAATAAAGGTACAAATTGTTAAAAATGATTAAGTACGAAGAGATATTTTTTTGGACACACAGATGAGGTTTTCGCTCACAATAAAATTTCTATCATCCAAAATTAGCATTTAGCATTACACAAAACATTGCACGTAATGTTAAGAAAAAATTTAAGCGTTTCTGACTATGATATAGAAATCATAACAATTGAAATAAATAATAATAAAAAACAATACATGATCAGAAGTGAATTATTTAAATTTACGTCATAACCAAATAACTTGTGGTGATCGAATGGAAGAAGAATCGCTGATATCACGATTGTGGAGAAACAAGTTAGTGGGCGGTTGTTTACTTTACCATAAAAATGTCTTAACTTTATTTTAACGATCTTTAAAATTTGCATAAATAGAGTAGATATTTTATCATTGCTATTGAGAAATAGGTACTGCATAAATATAACTTGTTTTTAGTTGAGTATGAAACAAAACAAATATTTTTATGAAAACTGTTGTTGCTTTTCAAAAGGAAATTGTGGATCATTCAAAAAACATAAAATTATAAACAAAATGTTCTACATTCATCAGCTGGGAGATGTTGATGTTAAGAAACACCTCATCAACTTAAAGGTAATTATGTATTTTAAATTTACGCAGACTGTTATATAATTTTTATAATTACATACTTTATAACTTCTCTGCAATAAGATTTTGAGACAAAGTTCTTTAAACAAAAAAAAATAGTTCTTTTAATTAATTCCTCACTCTTTTAATAAATAATCACTAAATTAATCACACTCTTGCAATATTGTATTTTAATAATAACAACAATGTATTTCAAACTTGTAAACATTTTTCGTGAAGAGTCAGATTATAAACAATGCTTTAAATGACACACTTAATAATTGTTTAAAAAATTGTTTTTAGGTCATGCGATTAAACGATAATAATATTTGGGAAGAAAATGGACTTATTGCAAATAGACTTAAAAGAAATCTTGAAAAGGATGAACAAATATGTGCTTTTCACCGGTACACGTTTGGTATTGCATGGAGTCCTCCAAAAACATGCTTTCATCCTCACCATCTAAATATAAAAGGAAAAAAGTCTCCCGCTTTAAGGGCGTCACCAATACATGTCGTCATATCAATGTCAAAGCGATACAATGAAGTATTTTCAGTTGGTGCAATGCTGTGTTTTACCCATTTACCCAAAGCAAGAAACTGCTTTATCTAGAGTCAACGAAAACACCAATTTATGTACAGAAACACAAACACAACAAGAACAAACGTATATGACACCTGCTACGCCAGATGAAGAATTTGATCCCGGTGAAATTAATGTTTCACAGGAGATTTTGGACGAATCTCTAAGAAGCCGTGAGAGTGTAACTGAGGTTCTTAATGCAAGTCCAATAAAATTTAGATTAAAAAGGAAGTTCGAATATCTGGAAGATACTACTAAAGATAAGTTAAAACGCAAGTATGTTCGCCTAGAAAACTTATTAAAGAAAAAATTTGCGGAAGCTGTTGCTCCTGGACAAAAGGAAATACTTATAGATTTTCTTAACAGTAAAAATGTTGATGAAATAAATAGCCCTCTCCCAATTGAAATTATTCGTGCTCAGAAAGTATATAAGCAAAGTGATTCCATGGGAAAGTTAGTTATCCTCTCATTATTAGACCATACCAAGTATACCAAAAAGTTTATAATGAACACTTTTGAGTGTACCAAACATCGTATAGAAACAGCAAGAAAATGGCATGCATCTCATAAAGGGTTGGCATTTCCAGAGAAGAAAGTATTCGTCCGATCTAGTCTTGATCAAACAAAGTGTGAACATTTCTTAGACTTTATATTTACAAGCGGTATTTTGCATGATGTTGCTTATGGAATAACCAAATTAAAATACGACAGCGGTGAAGAACAAAAGATAGTGCATGCAATACTGACGACAAAATATAGCCACGCTATCATGTTCTATCGAAAAAGTTGTAGTGAAAACAATTATATACCATTATCTGATTCAAGTTTGTGGAAAGTATTGCATGCAATAAAACCTTCAAGTCGAAAAAGCTTAGCTGGATTAGATGATGTTACTGCTTCAGGCATGAATGGTTTTCAAACATTACAAAAATTGGCACAAAGATTTAGCTCTAAATCTCTCGAAGCTGCCCTTGAAAAAGGAAAAAGGTATTTGAAAACAAGTTATCAAACCAATTGTAGTGTCAATGACTCAAACATTTCTTCTCATAGCTCAAAACATGCCTTATCAGATCCATCTGAAAAAAATCTTCAATCCAACACAGAGATATCAGAAGTGGTATGTGCCGATTGCTATGATTTGTGCAAAGCTATCGAGATGATCAAAGAACTAACAATTCAAAATTCTGACGATGCTGATTCTATTTATGATTTGGAAATTGCTGTAAAGGATGTATTCAACTACATAAAACACCAGATGAGAGATTCTCAACAGAAAAAGGCAAAAATCGAAGCTTTTAAGCAATTAAACGATGAAACTGCTTTCTGGCTTAAAGATTTTTGTCAAAAAATTCTTCCGGTTCGATACAGAGAGGGCCAAAGAGAGTATTTTGGCAAGAAAGGAATGAGTTTACATGTGGATATATTCTTCATAAAAATAGCAGGAAAGTTATTCAAACGTGTTTACTTTACTTCAATGTATAGGTGTGATCAGGGAATAGGTGATGTTGTTTCGTTAGCCACTGCAGTTTTAGACCAATTCAGAATTGATCAACCGCATATCAAGAAAATGTTTACCAAATCTGATAATGCTGGCTGCTATCAGGGAAATCTTTCAGCTGAAGCAATCTACAATGTATGCAAAGAGAGAGATATAAAGTTGCTGAGATATGATTATAATGAACCCTGTTGTGGAAAAGATCAATGTGACAGGGAGAGTGCAGTTGTAAAGACAATTTTAAGGAGTTACGTTGACTCTGGTAATAATCTTTTGACTGCTGAAGATATACACAAGACTATGCATTATAGTTTTGGCGCTAGAGATGCAAAAGTAACAGTTGCTCAAATTAGCAATGATAAAACAGTAGTTACTGGACCAAAGATTAAGAACATTAGCAACTATCACTCATTTGAGTTTGGTGAGAAAAGTATGAAGATGTGGCGTTATTTCAATATCGGTGAGGGAATTGAACAAGAGTATGGAAATTCTTAAAATTCAACCCTCGATTAAGTTGTTGTTGCCATATAGCAAAACAGATAATTCAATTAAACGTAACAAGTCACTTAAGGAAAAACAGAAAAGAAGTGACAGGCAATTATATTCATTAAGATTTTGCACTGAAATGAATTGTACTTTATCATTTGAAAGCGATGCTGAGTTAGAAGAACACATGCTATCCGGTCTTCATACAGTTCCGAAATCATTAACATCATTAGATAAAGTTCGCAACTCGTTTGTTCATAAGATGAAAATTACTTCACAACTAAATATGCCAATTTCTTCATCCTCTAACATTGCTTCCGTAAAAGACAAACCACATTGCATGAACATTTTTCTATTGCAAGGTTGGGCATTACCAGTTCGAAGTTCTTTTAGATTTTCAAATCAGCAGAAAGAACTGTTGTATAAATACTTTATTCGTGGAGAAGAATCAGGTAATAAAATGAGCCCTGGGCAGGTTCACATGCAGCTGAGTAGAGAACTTCCGCCTGATCAATATGTAACTAGCCAACAGATAAGATCTTTATTTTCAAGGTAGGCATTGTTGCTATCAAAACTTTTGCAAATTAGATTATGTTTCTGACTGTTAAATAGTTCTTTTACAAATATGAAATTAAAATTTAGATGAAAGTTATAATTTTGTGTGTTTGTTTACATATGTTTAAAAATATGTACAATTGATATTGTTATAGATTTAGTAACCTGAAAAAAAAAGGTAAGCTGGTAGAACCGACAACAGAAAATAATGAAAATAGTCAGGTTAACGATAACAAAGAAGTTTATGGCGAAAATGATGACTTTAATCTGGCAGGAGACAATGAAGATGATAATAAATATGAGGAAGACATCGCCAATCTTGCAAAAGAAATTTGTCTAGTATGGAAAGTGAATGATTGGGTTGCTGTTGCATATGAAAAACAATGGAATATTGGATATATTGTGGAGGTAATATTATTCAAAGTATATATTAGTTTCAAGTTTTTATTTTGTTTTACAAAACAGTGCTCTAAAATAAAAGGAATATAAATAAAATGTAAAAATAATTTCAGAATGACATTATATAAGACTTTACAAGTTTTATTGAATGTAAGCAAAATTAAACAAATCATAAACTCTTTATTATATTATTTTAAATGTTGCGCTAATACTTTTAGGTATTTATAACTGGGATCAGAGTTAATTGTATGATTAACGGGCAAGAGAAGAATACTTTTCGCTGGCTAGTTACTACCGAGGAGATAAATAACCAAACTGATAAAATTATCTGTTTAGTAAATGCTCCTTTTCTAATCAGT
This sequence comes from Hydra vulgaris, assembly GCF_038396675.1. Lineage (NCBI taxonomy): Eukaryota > Metazoa > Cnidaria > Hydrozoa > Anthoathecata > Hydridae > Hydra > Hydra vulgaris. Next base: position 46,472,440 of record NC_088932.1, read on the forward strand.
GGTTGTGGCGATTATTCATTATCCGAAGAAGACTATAATACAGTCATATCATTATTCTTAGAGAAACTTACTGCAGCAGAGTAGAAATTATGTGTGATGTGGTGGATAATGTGTGTAAATGACTCTATTAATAAATGAAAAACTAATTTTTAAATGGAAAAACATTTAAATGTTTGATTTATGTTTTATTTAATTAGCAATATAGTTATCTTGATGTTAGATTTTTGTTCAGTTTTTAATTCATGTTATATCATGCGTGTGACAAAATTACACGAATTTTTTTTATTATTATGTTAGGACCTTTTTGTATTGACAGTTGGATATGTTTACATTTTTACAAAACTAAGCGCCTCTGCCATAATGGTTCATTTTGTAAGTATACTAAAACATTTTTTTCCAATTTCAAGCCTTAATATATTAATAGGCCTTAGGTATCACATAACTTTCTTTGCATTTTTAGACTCAATGCCTTTGATAATTTCAAATCCTAAAAGAAAAATTGTGTGCAACACTTCGCCGCTAGAATTAACTCCGATTAAAAATTGACAAAACTGATTGATTTTGTACTTTTGAACTATGATAATTAGCCAACCGCACAGTGTCACGCAACTTTTTTATATTTTTTGGAGAGAGCTTTTGGGTTACGTCTGATATTAACTACAAAAGCTATGTGCAACTTTTTGCCTTGCCAAAAAAATGGGTTCAAAGGTGGCAAAAACTAAATTTCTAAAAATTTTTAAAAAATTCTCAAAAATTTAAGCCCAGATTCCGAGTGAACGAAACATTTTTGAAATTTTTTTTTTTCCCCAACAGGTTTTCTCTATATTCTGATCAATATATAAAAAATTCAAGCAATTTGGAGGAGTTCACTTCCACAGTTTCGGGAATTTGCCTGATCCTTAGAAAAAACGGCTCTTAAAAACTTATGATAAATTTAGGAATGAAACTGATTTAAAACTGAGTAAGTTGAGAACTGCTTTTAGCAGTCTCAAAAGTAAAAAAAGTGAAGGTTTATAATAATTAGTATCGATATTGTAAATTCAGTAATTGACGTCATTGAACCTTCTTTATTTCACATTTTCAGTCTCTCATTAAAGTCAGGTATTGTTCCTGATAAGTTAAAAATTGCCCGTATTACACCAATTTTTAAATCTGGAGATAAGTCAAATATTTTAAAGTACAGGCCTATATCAATATTACCATGTTTCTTAAAATTGCTAGAAAGAATAATGTATCACAGACTTTATAATCATCTAACTGAGAATGATATGTTGTTCTGCAAACAATTTGGCTTTAAAAAGAATCATTCTACTGAACACGCAGTAGTTGAAATTTCCAATCAAATATCTAACGCCTTAGATAATGACTGTTTTACATTAGGAGTTTTCATTGATCTGTCAAAAGCTTTTGATTCCGTAAATCACTATATTCTAATAACAAAACTCGAAAACTACGGAGTGAAAAATAAAAACTTACTTTGGTTCAAAGATTTTCTGACAAACAGAAAGCAATTTTTATACTATGATCAAACAAATACAATTCCATACTCCATAACTTGCGAGGTTTCTCAGGGATCTATCTTAGGACCCCTTTTATTCCTGTTGTACATAAACGACTTATACTTATCAACAGATCTTTTAGACCTAATTTTGTTTGCTGATGATTCTAATCTTTTTTTTTCTCACAAAGATGTTAAATCACTTTTTATAATAGTTAACGAACAGTTTTGTAAGTTAGTGAGTGGTTTGAAAGTAATAAACTTTCACTAAATGCGGATAAAAAAAAAAATTTACTTTTTCATAAAGTAAGTAAATCTGAAAATATTACTCTTAAATTACCAGGTCTTAAAATTAATAACACTTTTATTAAAAGAGAATCATTCATAAATTTTTTAGGAGTAAAATTGGATGAAAATTTACAGTGGTATTTACATATAAATAGTATTGAAAAAAAATCTCAAAAAATATTGCAATGATGTTTAGGGCTAAACCTTTTCTAAATATATCATCCCTGAAATATTTGTATTTTGCCTTTATCCATAATTATTTGTCTTATTGTAATATTGTGCGGGGTAGTTCTAACCATACAAAGCTAAAGAAACTCTACAACAAACAAAAACATGCGTGCAGAATAGTATTTGGAGCCGACAGAAGTGTTCATTGCGAACCACTTCTACGTATGCTCGGTGTTTTAAATGTATATAAACTTAACTTACACCAAGTTTTATTATTTATGTTTAAAATAAAAAATGGATTATCTCCAAAAATATTTCAATCTTATTTTAATAAAATTAACCATAAATACTCAACAAAGTTTTCATATAACAATTTTATTGTTCCAAAATATAAATTAAAACTAACTTCCTATTCAATTAAATACCGCGGACCTAATCTGTGGAAAAAGTTTCCAGATATTGTTAACAATAAACAGACTACATTAGAGCAATTTAAGGACGAATCAAAACGATTATTATTATTCATGGATATATCCAACTTTAAATGTTTATTTTAAATTAAAAGCAATCATATAAATAATAGATTTAATTGTATCAGTGATTAATATAAATTAATACAAAATATTTAAAATAAAAAAAAAAATATATAAAATATCACTGATGATGTTAATAATATATCTAGTGATTATATTAATTATGACATTTCATTTCTTGTTGTCTTTTATCCTCAAGAAATTTTATTTTTTTGACTTTTTTATTTTTTATTAATATGTTTGTTAAACATTTTAGCAATTGTTTTCAACACTTCTTAAATAAAAAAAACTATTTTTTATTTCTAATTATATTAGTTATTTTCGGTTTTCATTTCTATTTGTTATTTTATATATATTTTTACGTTACGGTAATGTAGAGTTTATTGCTATTATTTTTTTTTAAAACGGAGCTCGGCGATAAGGCTGAATACGCCTTCTTCTTGCTCCAGCCAATAGTTTATATAAATGTATTTGCAATGTAAACATTTTTAAACGGCAAAATAAACAATCACAAAAAAAAAAAAAAAATTAAAAGTTTTTATGATTTGAAAATGCAATCCCTTTAATTAACAAACCGAATAGAATTACTAAACGAACTGTTTCCTTAACTAATAATTCTTAGTTAAGGAAACAGTTCGTTCATTGGTTTGATAGTATTAATGCTATCAAACCAATGACGTTTTATGAGAAATCTTTAATTATTTCAATTTTGCTTTTTTAAGAAGGGGGAAATTCAGTGTTATAAAAACACATGTTTTTTTAAGAAGGGGGAAATTCAGTGTTATAAAAACACATGTTTTTTTAAGAAGGGGGAAATTCAGTGTTATAAAAACACATGTTTTTGATAAAAATTTCAATTCCTAATGATAAACAAACATCTGTATTATACTTGTACATTTTCAACCTAATGATATATTAAATAATTAAAAACCAAGAAATTATATAAAATGTTAGCTTATGTACTATAAATTATTTTCATATGACTTATCTGATTATAATTTCTTTAATTTTAATTTAATTTGTTGGATCAATAGAACCTCTGAAAAGCGTACGATTTTATCCCGCATGACTTACTAATTGCTAAATTAGATATCTATAGTTTTTCTTAAGAAAGTCATTTTCTATTTATCTCTTATATTTTTGGTTGTGCATAAAGGGTAAGTATAGGGTTTTCTACCTCAAAATGGGTAGATATTTTATCTGGAGTGCCTCAAGGGTTGATCCTTAGACCCATTTCGTTCAATATCTTTATATATGATTTATTTTTATTCATTAAAGATACGGAACTTTGTAAATTTGCGGATAATAACACTATTTATGCTTGTTATTAAAGCTTTAAGAAGGTTATTTTTTGTTTGCAAAAAGAAGCAACGAATACCATCAATTGGTTTCTGTTAAACTCTAAGGTCGCTAATACAGATAAGCTCCAATTTCTTTTAGTTGGTTTAAAAAACACAAAAGATTTATCGTTAAAAATGGGTAATATAAGGGATTTTGCCTCCGATAAAGTAAAACTTCTTGGTATAACAATTGATAAAAATCTAAAGTTTGGGGAACACATTAAACAGTTATGCAGTAAAGTTATGGTAAATGTTTTTCTCTTTCAAGCATAAGAAATATTTTATCCAGTAATAAATCTATTCTGCTGTTTAATGCTTTTAGTTTATCAAACTTTTCTTATTGTTCTCTGATTTGGATGTTTTGTTCAAAAAAAGATGACAAACCAATAAAAAAAAAATCGTAAAAAAGGTTTGATTTGTCACTGGATGAATTATTAAATTTTGATAACAGCCCAAGGATCCACATAAAAAAACTTTTTTTAAGAAAGATTTCTTATGATGGAAACTTTTAAATTTATTAATTGTTTAAATCCAGAATTTATAAAGAATCTTTTCATTATAAAAAATCTTACGTATAAACTTCATTGTAGTAAAAAACTGATTCTTCCTCCAAAAGGCTCCATTTATATTACACATTGTACTTTATATAGAGCCACTTCACTCTGGAACACTCTAAATAACAAGTCCATGTCCGCAAAAAGTCTTGAGGTGTTTAAAAAACATCAAAAATTGGTATGGTAAAAATTCCGTTTGCAAAGTTTGTCGTTTTTAAAATTTTGTTTTATTTTATACTAACTTATATTTTTAGCAAGGATTGTTTTATTATTATTATTTTGAAATATTGTAAATTTTCATGAGAATTTTTTTTATTAAAGCAATTGTAATTTTTTATGACATTTATATGTGTCTACTGTCTATAAAAAAAATGTGTTGATTTAAATTAGTTTTTATGTTAAAACTTGATCTTGTAAAAAACGTCGAAATTGATTCGGGTATAGCCGAAGAGCTGTACAACTTCCTCCAACTTATCTTATCAGCTTGAAATAAAGATTTTAATTCACTTTCAATTATAAAGTAAAAGTCGTTTCAAAAAATTAATTACTTTTACATTAATAAAAATTTATTTTGATTGTTTAAAATTATTTACGTAATTTTCTTTTTCATAAAAACTTAAAGGAGTGAGTCGAAAAAACGTAAGTAAATGAGCCATCCCAAATTAACAAGCACTCTTGATCATACTACCATCAACCTCGACAATCACACCTAGTGTTAATGAACTAGTGTCCACTCAAACTACTACCTCGTTACCATAAATACTCCAAACTTCTTTTGCAGGATTGTTATTACGAGTTCTATTTACCATTTTTTCAACATAATCGCATTTTTTTTGTCGCAAACTAGAGGATTCCGTAATTTTTCCGCATGAAGAAAAGATGTTACGTTTGTTATTGAATTTCACCAAAACCATTATCTCTTGTCCGATATTTTTTTATTTTGAATTCCATTTTGCATCTCTCGATCGCTTGCTCCTTCGGACACATGAACCACCTGCTTACAATTTAGTCTTTACATTTCCCTATAGTAAAGTACGCATAGAACTGGGACCATGTTTGAATTCGCAAAATGTAATCAATGTATGATAATGTTTCTTCCCAGATCTTTTTGCTTTGCGATAAAACTTTGTCAAACACCGTGGACAAAGTTTCATTATGACTGTTGCAACATTAGCAAATACCACACGCGTTAACTATTGTTCACGGAGTATAATAGCTTGATAAGGCCAGAGTTTCTCAATTTTTATTGGTTTTACATCCAATGTGTTGTTTATTGAATAACTCTAATTTGTTCTGTGCTACGTTTTACCATAGGGAGAATAAGTTGAGCTTAAGTTGAGAATCAGTTCTTTTTTTTTCATTCTCAAACATAATTATCTTACAGTTTCCATGCTTAAAACCATTTCGGAAAAGTTGTGCAAAGTATCAACATTTAAAATTGCAATGACCAGTTATACGTCAACGCCAGTTATTCCTGTCGAGAATCTACTTTAGTTTACAAGCAAGAGTCAAAGGGATCAGTTCTATTGCCGAGTATTTTCCACATGCTGCCTACTTTTTGAACGTCTAAGGAGTGAGTGCCGCGGAATCTAATGGAGTTGGTGTCAATTTCTTTGACTTTCTTTAAGAAATCTATAACTTCTTATCTTTATTAACTCATCAATGGAATATCAAATTTCTCTTCTAAAAGAAGAAATTCTTCTTTCAAGAAACTTCTTATAACTACTTTTTGTTTAGGCTCTTCTTGAGCTTAAGGATGATCCTACTCAGAAAACAAAAGCATGAACAGAGAATCTCGAACTTTTGACTAACTTGATACGGCAACTCCAAAATGGACCAACTTGAGAAAGCTATTCTAACCCTGACCCTAACCCTAACCCTAACCCTGACTATCATTTGTAGCAGCAAAATGAATGAATGAAGTAGTTCAATATTTAATAGTAAGTTCAATTTAGTTAAAAGTGATTCAAGGTAAATAAGAAACGTCATTCCGTCAAAATTGATTTCAGTATAGCCGAAGAGCTGTACAACTTCCTCCAACTTAATTTGCAGCAAATTCCCTTCAGTATTGAGCATAAAAAAACATATGTCATTTATTTAGTCAACACTGATAAATATGGTTACAATAAAAGGTGTTCAATAGCAAACAAGAGGCGCCACTTTAAAATTAACAGTACAAAAGATCTGGGCAATTTAGAATGATTGCTGAAATTAAAAAGATCATCAAAACAAACTAACGAGTAAAATAAATAGAATAAAACTTATTCTGGTTTGAGTTTGGTTTTTGGTTTCGGTTTCTTTGTTTGGTTTTCATGTGAATCTCCCCAATACGGGGAGATTCATCCTTAAAATGAGGCATCGCTCCAACAGTGGTGGATATGATAGAAAAAACTGTGCTAAAAGTTTACGGTTCTTGAACGGTATGACACTCCATTCTCCAATTGAATATATTGAAACTATTATAAACCTAAGGAGGTTTAAAAAAAGTAGTTGATTGTTTTTTGAATTGCTTTTCAACACTTTTTATAACGTTTTCAATTCAGTTCAGATACATATACAACATATTAAATAATTATATTAATAAAGAACTTATCGTTAAAAATCATTTTATCAATAATAATCTCAGCTGCTATTGGCTTCCATTGACCCCAGCCAACACAAAACGAACGTTGTAAACGTTCAAGAACGTTTCTATGAACGTTCATAGAACGTGCTCGAACATTCGTAACATTTGTCGAACGTACTTGAACATTTTGTGTTAGCTGGGACATAACAGACATCATCTTTGCTTTTATTAGTTTAAAATACTGACGAAGGTTCTGAAAACCTGTACTAATCACTTTATAACAAAGGCAAATAAAATTTTTAACAACAAACGTGTTTTTGTGTAACAAATAACGGGCGAAGCGTTTTTAAATACGAAAGAAAATACATTTTAAAGTCATAAAAATTAAAATAACTTTGTTGTTTTAAATTGCTGTTAAATTTAAATACCCGGAGACCAACAGGGGTCAGGAGACCGAATATGCCGGGAGGCCAAGAAATATTTGAACAAGCCCTTAAAAATAGTCTTATTAAACATATTTTTTGTTAGTAGTAAAAAAAAGTTGACTCCGTCTAAATGGTTTATTGTTTGTACTGTTAAACGCAACAAAAACTCAAAATGTTCAGGCCTTGTAAAGAACCTCGCCAACCTTATTCTTTCAGTTAAAAAACCTTGGTTTTAAAATTAAAAAACGATGATTTTTATTTTGCTATGTTAAATTATCGTTTCTTAGAAATATTAGGCTCTGTAAATTTTGTATATTTTTAATTCTATATTTAAAAACAATGTTAAAAATAACATTTTATAACATTTGTTTTATTTTTCTGGAAAGTAACTTTAAATCAAACCGATTTTAGTTTTGTTTTTCTAAATTACCAGTATGTAAAAAAATCGCCTTAACCAGAATCCTGAAAATATAAATATAACAATGTATTTGCAAAGTAGGTATTAAATTTAATGTTTTAAAAAAAGAAAACACTGTAACCAATTTTTTTCAATATTTTATTACATTCTTATAACATATGAAAACAATTTTGCCTACAAGTCTTCAGCTTCTCTTAGCAAGGCTAAAACTGATTGTGGAAAACTGTCACTAGATTTTGGCTTTTCTCTCCTTAAAGAAGAGATTAAAGGGTCAGAGCTTATAAGAAGTAGATGTAACATGTCTTCCACATTTTCTTTTCTGGAAAATTTTCTTGCATGAAACTCTCTGTAATTTCGAATGTCTTTATTTCTATGCTCCTGAGCCTCTTCTGACAGTGTACCAATTAGTAAGATGGCTTCTTTTATAAAGAGGCTCCCATGCATCAAAATTTTGTACACTTTGCGGCATGTAGTACCAATATTCTTGAATGTACAAATCAGCAGTTTGCATGGTAAAATTTTCAAAAGCTGGTATATTTATTGCCAACCCTGAGCTAATGGTACGGAGAATTAGGTACCTAATCTTTCTATAAGAGATTTATTTACCCCTGTAGCTTGTGAGGCTAGCTCTGGGTTGTAAAAAAAAGTACGAGCCACATTCCACGTGTTGTTTAAGCCACAGCCTTGTTTTGGTAAATCAACTAAAATATTCAATTCTCATTGGTTCATCAATTAAAATATTCAATTCTCATTGGTTCATCAACTCTCTTCTCAAATATTCTTGTACTACCTTTTTTCATTTTTCTGTTATATCTTTTTGTGTTTTCTCAGTTCTCCATTTTTTAATATCTAAACGGTATGATATATTGAGCAGTGGCGGTTTAAATCCCCCTCAAATTGAGGGGGTTGTAATTTTTATATGGTCATAATTTTTGAACGCTTAGAGATAATACTATGAAACTTAAAAATTATCGATAAATGTAAGTCTAGCTGAGAATAATACAAAAAATATTTTATCAACTTGTTGCTCTCATGTTTGGGGCAGGTGTTGCAAAAATTTTGGGGCTTTTTTGTTCCCAGCCTCCAATCATCGCAATTTTTTGCAAACCCTCATTATTTGATATAAGTATAAACATATAAATGTTTGGAGTTAGCTCCATGTCTGAAAGTTAGCTATCTCAAAGATTAAAAAATGCTGGATCCGCCACTGTTGAGGATACATTCCATGCATTTAATCCAAGCATGTAAGCTTGATAGTCCTAATTGAAGAGCATTTTTATTTATCGGCCTTGCTCGCACTGCTTCTAGATTGTTCATTATTTTTGGTGATGCACCACAAATATGACAATTTTGAGCAGCTGTATTGAAAAGAGTGCTGCCAGTTTTACCATAGATCATCGTTAGTGAAAACGTCGATTGTATTTTAAATTGTACTCATTCCACAATAACCTCACTCGGGATCAGATCCTGTATTTCTTTTTTAACATTATCAACTTGTTGTGTTACAAAATCAGGTGTTTCTTTGTGAAACATTATTTTGATGGGACGACAATATTTTGTTGATGAAGGTACAGGATTATTCCACAGAATCAAATCACATGACCCACTTACCGAAGCAGTCAATATAAGGGGAACCATAGATACAAAATAAATGCTCGAATCGTCGCTATTGTCCGTTTCAAAACCTTGCATATATCGGCTATGACCCGATGTACCATCACAACCCCACTTGAATAAAATATTTAATTTTTGTGATCAAAATTCTGCTGCCTTGCTTTTAAAACATCTCTCTGTGCACTAAAAAGTCTTTGAACTGTGTGGTTCACTAATAATTTTGAAGAAACTTTAGCAGATATTTCCGTTATTTTGATGTCATCGGGATAACATTGTTTCTTCGCCTCCAACAAACGATTGTATGGTGGGTAAATGTCAGCGTTGTGCAATTTAGAGGTTTGTTGAATATCGATGTATTGATTCTTTGTAAATTTATTATCAACAAAGAGAGCTAACGCACGCTCTGCTGTCATTTTTATGGGAGCCTTACTTTCAGTGAAAATACGTTATTTTACTTTGGTAGCTCTTCTTGGTGAACTGGTAGGTGATGAAACCGTATGAACAACTTTTGCAGCATCCCTTTTACCCTCATGCCTTAATTTAATTCGTGTAGCTTGAGAAATCTCATCAGATGTCCCACTTTCAACGAGATATTTTACTCTCCTAGTTTTTGCTAAATGACTGTATTCTCTGAAATGTTTTTTGGACGCCCTGTGTTTTCTGTCTTTTCACCTTCCTTTTAGCACTTAAAAATTACAAAATCACTGTCCAACCAGTCTTTGTTGTGGTGTAAAAATTTGCCAACTGAGCGACACAGTTGTTTTATTTTTTTGGCAAATTCCCCACACAAATTTTTTAATTGTTTTTCAAAACTCACTTCAGGCCCTTCTTTAGTGTCACTACTATTAAAGTTAATTGTTTCTTCAACAAATTTCATCACTGTATTAAAATTTCTTTCTTTCCGCCTTACTTCAAAAATGTATTGTTTTCTCACACGCCATCAAAACTACAAAAATTAAAAAAATATAGAAAGAGCACGTACGAGCACATAAGAGTAACTTTTTCTGAGTGATAAATAAAATAACAATAAAAGAATAGTTTATCAACAATCCCGAACAATCCCAAAAGTTCTACTCTATTAAAATCTTTACAAATTCTCATTTTAGTGCTAATCAATCTATCATCATCTTTACAATCAAATAACTTTTTTATCAACAAAGATACAACTATTGCTTTATAATATTGTAAATATATACCTGTTCGCTCGACTTCCATTTCAAAAAAATATTAAAACAACAGTTTTAGGTACACTTAAATTCACTTTGAAAGGGCGCTGGTAAATTGCCTGTAACTACTGAGTGTAAGCTCGGTAAAGAAGTACAACTTTCGGGTTCAATTGTTCACTTCGAGGTGGGAGTTGAGTTCTAAGAACGATTTATTTTGTTTACCTAGTTATATAGGTATTCAATGAGTGCCATTACAACCGATTATTTGAAGATGAATTTTATAGCTTTTGCACCATAGCTTATGAAAAAGGACCACAGTGCGTTACTTCAGCAAAAATTAGGGGGGGGGGGGGAGAGAAGCATATTGGAGAAAACAAGTTGTCTTCCCTCCTCCCATAACAAAATCATAAAATTGAGCAGCAAAATTCAAATGTAGGGCGTAGAGTTTTTTTTTTCAGGTAATAAAATACAAAAGATTAAAACATTAAAAAATTATAAAAGTTTCATTACAACAATGGGTAACGGTGTTAATGCATTTTGACAAAGACGTTTACAAAATCTGTTTATAAATAAATTATTATTTAACTTTTTTACAATATAAAAAAGTTGCTTAAATATAAAAATTAGGACCTTACCTCATTTAAAAATTTGTAATCATTAAAAATGATATTTTACTTTGTTATTAAATTTGTAATATTTAGCTAATATACACGCGAAGATTTTTATATAGGGGGAAGGGGGGAGAGCTACGGCCCTTAATCCTTTAATACGGAGAGCTATGGCCCTCAGTCCCTCTCTTAATTGGCGCTACTGATCTCCAGTAAACTTAATGTTTAAATGGTTCCAAATAAACCTAGATTCAGATATTAAGTTTACAGCTTATGAATTAGTTATGAACTAGAAAAGTAACAGTGTTCTACCATTAATTATGTAAAAGTCTTACACAACCAATGGTAAAATACTCTTGGTTCATACTTTGTTTGTGAATATTATCAAAAAGAAACTTTTTTTGACTTTATATATTATTTATATAAATAATCAATTTTTAAATCAAGGTTAAAGCGTAGCAACAAAAAATAGGCTCCACCCCCCTCCTCCCTCCGGAAAAAATTTAAATTCGGTTAAAAGTTCTATAACTTTTTTCTCTTCCCCTTACCACTCCTTGAAAAAAAATTATACATGAAAATAAAAACCTTATTCTCAAACACAATTGAAATTTAATAACATAGAAACCAGTACGTTACAGTTAGGGCTGTTGATTGGTCGGCTCTGGATCGGGTATTAACAAACTCTTTCTGGATCCATACCCAATTTACTTTACGGGTCTGGGTCCAGACCCACCTCGTTTATGTCAAAACAAGATCAAAAACAATGCGTAGCGTTACTGGGTATGTGGTATTTAATGCGTGTCATCATCGCCAAAAATAGTTCAAATATAATTAAAGTTGTTTTTCTTGATAATGATAACACTTAAAAACTAAAACAGTTGGCCGTAAAAAATGCATAATAACGAGTGAGTATCTAATAGATTATTATTGTTATCTGGGGTATCGCAAACAATCTATGCCGTCTTATGTGACTTCCTTATAAAATTAAGCTTTTATTTGGTTTTTATAAAAAAGTCGATAAAATTTTTTTTCTTGGTTATTTAAGTGCTTCAAGAAGACCTAAGGGTCTTGTTACAGAACACCGCTGAAGAACACATATCTAGAAATTCCATGCAATTTCCTCAATAATGTCTCAAATATGGTCAGAGCAGGAATTAATTAGTTGAAGCTTTAGTAAGTTTAGTATGTTGAAAATCTGATGAAAGTGTTGTTAAATTTAAGTGAACTGCTGGATTCTGCTTCAATAGCTAATAGGCTTAGCGCAGACAAACAGTCGCCGTTGTTGTCCTTAAATGTTCGGAAAAATCTTTTTGAAGTTGCCACCTAATGGACAATGTCAAATATATATTGTGCTGAGTAACTTTTATCATAATATGTTATTTGGACATCATAAATTCATTATTGGACGATCAGGAATGAAATACGGAAACGCGAAAATTTTCAAAGTGTAAAAATGCGGGAATAAAGTGCAGAAAATGTCACCTAACTTTACTCCAATCACCGTTCTAACCCAAACCACCAGTCGATGCAGCATCACTCCTTTGCTTAAATTGAAACTTGCCGAAATTGAACTTTAACCTTTGCTAACGCTACTGGGTTAAAGTTCTTTTTCAAACTACTAGGACTGTGTTTTTTTTGTGCATATTAAAAAAAGTTGGCGTCGTGTTTGACGTCATGGGTTTATTTTTTACCAAATAATGGTTTTTTTAAAAAAAAATAGAAGTTTCTGATCATCGTTTTTAATAAGACTTTGGTATAAGTTTAGAAATTAAAATGTTAGAAAATGTCTCCTAACTTTACCCCAATCACCGTCCTAACCCAAACCACCAGTCGATGCAGCATCACTCCTTTGCTTAAATTGAAACTTGCCGAAATTGAACTTTAACCTTTGCTAACGCTACTGAGTTAAAGTTCTTTTTCAAAAATTTATAAAATATCAGCAACTAGGACTGTGTTTTTATTGTGCATATTAAAAAAGTTGGCGTCGTGGTTTGACGCCATGGTTGACGCCATTATTGACGCCATGGGTTTATTTTTTACCAAATAATGGTTTTTTTTTTAAAAATAGAAGTTTCTGATCATCGTTTTTAATAAGACTTTGGTATAAGTTTAGAAATTAAAATGTTAGAAAATTTTCTACCATAAAAATCTTTAAAACGAGCCTTAAAATTGAAATATAAAGTTTTATCAATTTAAAATTTAAGAATAAAAGAAAAAACTATTTTCTATTTTATTAAATTTTTAATTTTTAATTAGACATAAATAAAATTTAAGTTTGAGCTTATTTTAAAAAATTGACTAAATCGAAATCTTTTATTTAATAAATTAGGAGACCAGGTAAAACTATTCAACATCAAGAAAATTTTGGTCATGCCAAAAGTTTTTTTTGTTTATGCTATCAAATAATAATTATAATATAACCATAGAAATGTTTGTTATCAAATATGTTTGACCTAAAAAATTAACTCGGCAAATTCACAACTTTACATTGTTGTAGTTTTTTTTTTCCACCGTCGCATCGTGTCTATAGAGCTATAATTTATTCTTTTTAAAGTCGGATAAGATCTACATAATAATATAAATTTATAACACATTTTATCTTTCAATTATTTCTTCTATTTTTTTAAAAATGCATCCATCTATTATGCATGCGTTAATGGGTTTCTTTTAATAATAAAATTACATTTTACGTGACCGTTTACACGAAACTTATTAACACAACAGTTGTGAATCTCAAAGTAATTTATTTGGCGCAACTATATTATAGATACTTAAAAAGACTAGTTATAAAATGCTGAGTAAATTTTTATGGTATGTGAATGTTTATTGACGTATTATAATATTAGTGTATTGCTAGTTTTATTGTAGTATGGTTTAAATGCAAATATGAGAATCTAAAATAAAGTTCTTAAATTAAAAATTTACAATTTAAAACAAAGCACTTTTAAAAACATGCGTTGTGTGTGTGTGTGTGTGTGTGTGTGTGTGTGTGTGTGTGTGTGTGTGTGTGTGTGTGTGTGCGTGTGCGTGTGTGTGTGTTTATAAATACATCATGCATACATCATACATACATGCATACATGCATACATACATACATGCATACATACATACATACATACATACATACATACATACATACATACATACATACATACATACATACATACATACATACATACATACATACATACATGCTTACATACATACGTTCATTCATACATACATACATGCTTACATACATACATACATACATACATTCATTTATACATACATAAATGCTTACATACATACATATATACATACATACAGTGGCGGCGTTAGGGTAGGGCCTGGTTGGGCGATGGCCCAGGGCGCCAAGTAAAAGGGGCGAAACTAATTGGTTATTTTACCCTTTGCCTTTTTTTTGAATGGGGTTAAATTGAGCTAGGGGCGCCGTAGAAATCTTGCCCAGGCGCTGGTAGTGCTAAAACCGGCACTGCATACATACATACATACATACATGCATTCATTCATACATACATACATACATACATACATACATACATACATACATACATACATACATACATACTTATATCCTTTTAATTTAAATAGCAAATAAAAATGAATTTTTAAAGTTGCACATGTCAGCCTACTAATGAACATTCAGCCAGCACTATTTTGTGCACTGACATTAAATTTCATGACTCGAACTTGTGAAAAAAAGTTTTAATCCAGAGAAGTTAACAGAAGTTCAAATTAAATTAATGGTTTGAAAATGAATATTAACTGACATTAATGGCCATCAAAAATAAGACAATAAGATAATATAGTATAAGCATCAGCACAAAAACGATTACCAACTACTTTAAAGCAAATAGTTATCATTTAAAAAATGACACTGGGAGTCATTTGCAATGAACAGTAATGAAAACAAGCTAAATATATTATGCAAATTAACAAAAAGTCTGATCCCAAATTAAAAGTAACAGTAAATATAAATTGTGTTCCAACTGTATTTAGTGCTGGCATTAATTGAACAACTGATCCATATTTAGAAAATATCTTCACTGCAGCAAAAAATGCAATAGTTAGAAGTGATTGTGCACATGCTGCAAAAAAACATGTTTAAATTTAATTTCAATTTAATAATTTTTGGAAATAAATAATTGTGTGGTCTCTAGGTCATCTATTAAAAAAAAACTCAATTCAATCAATTATCCAAATTCTCAATAGACATCTTCACAGTTCCAATAATTTTATATGCACACATTAACATCATTGTTCCTTATGCACAAAATCACATGAAAAAAAGTAAATACACAGATATAATAAGAAAGCATTCTTGAAAGAAACAGTTGATTTTGTAAGATTTTTTTTTTCATAATAAAAACATTAGCTTTGCTTTATATAAGTTTATTATTACCATTTTAAGTCTAAACTTTATACTCTTTATATGCTTTTGTTACATATGTGAATATGAAATAAATAAATTTAAAAACGAAGTGGAGTGTAAATCCTCTTTAAGGGTATAGTGTGTGAAAAATAATATATATATATATATATATATATATATATATATATATATATATATATATATATATATATATATATATATATATATATATATATATATATATATATATAGTGTATGTAATTACTTTTTTTTATGTGTTTCTGCGCATTAGGAACCATGACATACTATTAAATAAGTGCATGCACAAAATTATTGGAATTATGAAGAGGTCTATTGAACTCATAAAAAATTATATTTCCAATTGAGCAAATGTGTCAAATTTCTCATTTGTAACTTTTTCATTTTATTACATACAGTGTGTGTGAGTATGTAAGCAGATATCAGCTGATTAAAATGCAGCTCAATTAAATAAAGATGAGTAGATATCTCTGGGTCTTTTATCTAAAATAAATCTGGTTAATTTTCAGTATTTTTTTGGACTAATAGGCATTTCACCACACAACTTGAAACTTGATTGATTTGCCATGATTGCCATGAAACATGATTGGTGTGCCAATCACGCTTTTAAGTAGCAATGACCTACAAAAACTTTATAGTAGCGTTGACAAAAACTCTAGTATGAAAAAATTATTTTTTGGTTACTTCTACTCTTGGTCATGACAGTTAATAAGATTCAAAAATTGATATTAATAACACAACTTTTCAAAAATTCATACTTTAGGTTATATTTTGGGATTACTTATGAGTTTCTAATTATGTATAGCATCTTAATAATAACATTTAATGTTTTTCAATTACAACTTTTATGCAATTTAAACATTTTAAGTTTTTCAATTATAATATTTATGTTCTCAATTGTATGTATGTATGTATGTATGTATGTATGTATGTATGTATGTATGTATGTATGTATGTATGTATGTATGTATGTATGTATGTATGTATGTATGTATGTATGTATGTATTTATATATGTTTATATGTGTGTATGTAAGTATGTATTTATGTATGAATGTATTTATGTATGTATATGTAATTAAATAAAAGAAAGGAAAAAAAGCGAGAGTATAAATCCACAAATGTTTGAATATGCTTTTAGCTAATTCATAATGAGTACTCATGAACATTCCGATTACATTGTAAGTTCAGATGAAGAAAAAGATTTTTTTGATGAAGGAGGATCACCAGTAAATGATATTTCTTATGAAGGAGTTTTATCAAAATGGACAAACTACTTGCATGGATGGCAGTCTCGTTATTTAGTTTTAAGAGATGGCACTCTTTCCTATTATAAATCTGAGTATGACACTGCTTATGGAAGTAGAGGGTCTGTTAGTGTCAAGAAAGCTGTAGTAGAGGTTAGATTATTATTAAAAAAAAGTTATAAAAAAAGTTTGGATGGTTTTTTATTTATGAAGTAAAAGAATCTCATCTGTCATTTAATATAATTATGTCACTTGGCTATACAACTGATATCACTTGTTACCTGGGCAATTCCATGCAAAAGCATCTTTTTTTTTTTAATAAAATGTAACCCTAAGTCACAGATCTTGCTGATTTTTACACCACTCAATGACTCATCTATTTTAAAAGAGTTTTAAAGATATAACTGTTTAAACTTTGCTATAAACCAACAAAAATCCGGTCATTTAAAAAAATGTTTTAGTCTTTGTCTTTTTGTTCTGTGTGAATTGGAAAGCTGAAAATATGTACACTTACATATTTTGAGGCAAGGAATCCGATAAAACAACTTAAATAGTTTAAAAATAAACATAATTCCTGTAATTTTGACCTTTATGACAATTTTACTGTTGAGTTTAATTATAAAAATGCAGATGTAGCTTGATTTTTATTTTTAGTTGTTGTCCTGAATAGTTTAGTTGGAGTTGTTACAAAGAATTAAAGAGTGGTCCTTTTTTTTTAACAGAAAAAAAAACATTGTCAAATTAACTTAAATTTATTACTTATATAATAGGAATTATGAAAAATCAAAAGAAACAAAAAGGTGGTACTCTTAAGTGCTTAATACAGGAAAATGATGTTAGTAAATTTTCAGAAAATTTTCCCACCCTCACTCAGCTAATTAAGACCCCCTCCCCCACCTATTAAATTTTATTTGTTATTAACAAAAAAAAACAGTATCTTATTTCTAAAAAAAGAAAATTTCATTTAATATTTTCTAATTTTTGAGACCGGTTTAGGTCTTAAAAGTCAGAAAATAGAAACTCACTTATAGAAATTCCTATAACTCCTGTTTTTAAATACTCCTACCCCCCCTTTCCTTACATTCACATCTCCCCTCATTTATTACATCATGTCCCTGGTAGAACTGCACTCCACTTGTTTCTCTGCGCAGCGACCTTGTTTGTCAAATTTGTGTTTCAAAGTTATAGAGTTGAGAGAAGGTTGTAACCAGAATTAAAATAGCCTCCTTGACTGTAGTGATCTTCATGGCTTTGTGGAGGTGAATTTTACCAATAACTCAGCCAATTATTGACCACTGGTCAACAAAAAAACAACTGTTTATATTCATCAAAATTAATTTAGTCAAAACTTGTTTAGTATAGTAAAGTCAAAATTTGTTTAGTATAGTAATCAAAATTTAATAAATTATTTGGAAACATTGAATAAAAAAGTCAGATTATGACTTTAATTTTCCTCTTCAAATTTATCTACTATTGATGTACAGTTAACAATGTTTTTTAAAGGAAAAAGAGTCTTAATAAGCAGGTGAGTTTATATTAAACAGTTTATATTTTCTAATTTTTAATACCTAAACTAGTCTCAAAAATTAGAAAATTTTAAATTAAAATTTTTTTTGTTTTGTTTTGAGATACAGTTTCTTTATTTATAACAAGCAAAATTTCATAAACGGGGGGAGTGGGTTATAATAAACTCAGGATGGGTGGAAAAATTTTCTGAAAATTAATAAACATCAACTTCTGCCTATTAAACACTTTAGTACCACCTTTTATTTTCCTTTGATTTTTTATAATTTCTGTTTTATAAGTAACAAATTTAAGTAAACTTGATCATACTTTTAACTTCTGTTTAAGGAAAGACCACTCCTCAATTCCTTGTAACAACTCTAACTAAATTATTCAGGACTATCTTAAAAAAAAAAGACTATATCAAAGGTCAAAATTAAAGGTGTTATGTTTATTTTAAATTTTTTCAAGTTGTTTTATTGGATTCCTTGCCTCAAAATATGTAAGTGCACATATTTTCAGCTTTCCATTGCACACTAAACAGAAACAAAGACCAAAACCATTTTTTAAAATTGAGGATTTTTGTTGGTTCATGGCAAAGTTTAAATAGTTAAAACTTCAAAACTGCTTGGAATTAGGTAATGAAATTTTGGGGTCATTCATAACTTGTTAAATCAAGTGAGTGGTATAAAAATTAGAAAAATCTGAGACTAAGAGTTGCAACCCTCGGAAATGGGGTTAGTATTCGGCAATACTGACCCAACTGCCGATCTAGAAGTGTTTGAGCTCGACAAAAAATCGCCTGCTATGTTTTATGGTCAAACCTCTGTTTTACATTTTTCTGCTGACCTGATGCTGGCAATATTTTTTTGATCTTATTTTTCTAATTCTGAGGTTGCATGCCCTGGATATTTTACATGGAATCACCCACATGTCTGACTATGTCACTATGAACATTTTTACTCATTTCCCATCCTTTAAGCTTTTTATATCAGTTATGGATTTTTTGATTTTTAACAATAAAAGAAATTTCTAACAAACTTATGTTGTTTAAAGTTTATGTTGTTTAAAGTTTTTTTTTTTTTTTAAATATTTTAAATATTATAGGTTCACGAGTTTGATAGTTGCAGGTTTGATGTAAATGTTGGAGATTGTATTTATTACTTAAGAGCTCCTGATCCTGATGAGAGACAGAAGTGGGTTGATGTACTGGAGGCTTCAAAAGTTAGTTTTTTTTTAATAAAATTTTTATTTTTGTTTTATTTTCACATTTTCACTTTATTTCAACAGAATTATAAATTATTAAAATTTACTTTAAAAATCTTTAGTTTTTTTTTGTACTTCATTATTATTTATAGATCAAGTCTAAAATCTAAAATCTGAACCTTTGAGAAGTTTAGGGGTATATTTTATATTGTTAAAGAATAATTGTTATTTCCTTTTTACAATTGGTTTTGACCCCCAAAAGTAGTTATGAAGTTATATATAAGCATAATAAGAGTTATATATATATAAAAGAAGTTATGTATATAAGCATATTTGTACCAACTGAAGTATGCAGCTACATAAAAAGATGTAAGTATCATAAGCAAATAAGAGGGTGCGTTTGTGTGTTAACACATCTTTAGCATCTCTTTATAATGCTCTTAAGCTCAAAAAAGCAAAATGTGTCAGTTAATGTGTTACTTTCTGATATGTAGAGAAAGTTTGTGTACCTAGGACCAGATATTTCAAGACCCCAGACTTCTCTAAAAATGGCGAAACTGATATGATCATATCTCTATTCTAATTACTTTATATTAATTATCTGTCATGTAGAAGGGTTTAATTAGTGGCCCTAGGTACAATAAGCTTTTTTTAACAAAGATAGACACATAAATTTGATTAAAAATTTATTTAATCTTAGATTGTTTTCAACAAATTAAAATAAATAAATAAAAAAATTAACTAATAGTTCTGATCAAAATTCACAAATAAGTTTATGCGTAAAATGGTAACCCCAAAACAACAGCGAGAAAGAATTCTGAACCAATCAAAATAATTCTGCACCAATCAAAATTCAACAATCTACCTTGTTATCAAACATTCTTTATGCACATATGACCCTAGGTACAAGTAGACTATATGACCCTGAGTAGACTATATGATTGATAACCTCATGGAAAATATCATTTGTTAACAAATCTAGATTGAGAAGAAACTTATTGAACATTGCATTTAGTACTTAAGTAAGATAATCTAAGAAACCAGCAGCAAATATTTATTTTAGACTATCAAAAAGCGTTTTCCGATTATAACTTGCCATAGCAACACTTTCTGAGAATCAAAATAGGAATAAAAAATAAAAAATATTATAACCAATCACCTGACTGAGGAGCATAACTTTAAACTTTATAATTTCAAATAAAGTGGGGTGACCCTAGGTAAAAGGAGACCCTAGGTACAGGAACTTCCTCTATATATTTATAAGTAAAATACATGAGTGTTTTTTAAAATTCTATTTAAATTTAATTTTGTTGAACTAGCAGGTAGAATCAGGCTATGGATCTGAATCACATCTTCCTAAAGCTGTTTCTACATTATCTCTTGTTTCACAACCAAGCCTTCACTCAACATCATCTTGTGTGGTAATTTTTTAATAGTATTTGTCTATTTTTTCATAAATGTTCATATAGTTTGTAAAAAAAGTCAATTTTTTTGATAGTTAAATAATTTAAATACATTTTAATTTAGTTTGGTAATTGCTATAATTTCATAAAGAACTTGAGACAATGAATTAAAAGTTATTTAAAGTTATTTAACAGAATTATATATCAAAATCTGGGAAAAACTAACCTATTATTAGAATAATATAAATTTTTATCTTGTGGGGCAAAAAATATTGAATTAGAGAAAAGTTGAAATAACTTAAAACTTGTATTTTAATATTTTTTTATTATATAAAAGATTAATGTTGTCAACATTTATTTAACTCATAGAAAACCATAGGTCTGCGAGAAAAACTTCTTGAATTAGAAACATATCGCGATATATTGTCACGACAAACTGATACTTTACAAGAATATTTTGACAGTTGTGCTGAAAAAAATGCTGACCATATACACTATCCACATCTTGACATGAAAGAAGACGAAGAAGGTAAACATTTTAAAATAATGATGTTATAATATAATAATTGTTATTTAAATAACTATACAATTATTATATTGTGACAAATACATGAATGTGTGTTATAACTTTGCAGCTATGATTAAAAAACTTGTTGCATTTTTTTTGAAACTCTAAATTTTTATCAAATTCATTCTTGAAACAATATCATCTTTTAAATTAAGTATTTTAAACTCAGTTTATTTATAGTATTATTTTAAAGGTTATTATTATAGTATATTTTAAATACTAGTTGAGATGTTATTTTCGTTGCATTAATTTTTATATATTGCAGATTTTTATTGATATTTTTTGTAATTATGATTGATAGCGTTTTTATATACAGTTTTATGTTTTAGTATGTCATCCAAAATAATTTGTTTAAAAGGATTTTTCTTGCCAAAAAAAAAAAAAAAATTCAATATCTTCTTTAGTTTTAATTTTCTGGTAGTTTAAATATGCTTTAAGCAACAAAATTTTAATGGGTCTATTTTTTTTTGAAAGCACTGTATATATGCCAGACTTTCACAGGAGACACATGCAGTCACACACATTGGTTGACTACGCATCTAATATTTTGTACTTGGCCTAGGCCCTTTGCATGTTTTGATAATTTGCCTGTTTTAAAAATGCATTGAAAAAACTAAGCTAAGAAGAAAATTAAAAAAAAAGCATAGTAAACAGAAAATAAATAAAAGATAAACCTAAAAAAAGACCGTAAAAATAATATATATCTTCTCCTTATTGTTTTCCACAGTGGAAATATTATTTGAAAGCAAAAAAAGTTCAAATATTATAATTTTTTCTACCCTCGATATGTTATAGCTCTTAATAAATAACCAACTTCCGTGTTTGAGGGATGACTGTCAGCTCATCTTTTGAGTGTGGGTTTCACTTTACATTGAACCTTTTTATTTTGTGATGTTTTAATAGCATTAGAAAATATCAAAGTTTACAATTAATTAGGTTTCAAAGTAATTAAGTTTGGATTAAATAACTTTGAAACTTTGATCTTTTTTAAAGTCTATCAAAAGAAATGCTTTTAAATTAAAAATTTGTATGTTATTTTTTCAAGTTTATCATTTATTTGTTCATTTGTTAAGATTTCTTTTTACAGTTTATGGTTGCTTTTTTTATCTTTTTTATTTTTCTATGTGTGTGTGTGTGTGTGTGTGTGTGTGTGTGTGTGTGTGTGTGTGTGTGTGTGTGTGTGTATCAGAGGCTATTCTAGACTATTTTCAACAACGTTGGCTCTATTTGAGCATCGCCCAAATTAAAATATGAGAACCTTTTTTTTTACGTTTTTTATAGCAAATATTGTTTGTTTTTTTTTCACAAAAAAAATTGTTGATTTACCTTAAAATTTCAACAGGGGGCTACCACCGCCCAAGTTTATTCCTAGAATAGGAAGTATATATATATATACATATATATATATGTATATATGTATATATATATATATATATATTATTTAGACAGTTCATCTGAATTAGCAAATACATACAACTGCGATAATCCCATATCTGGTATTGATTTTCGAGGTGAAGCTATTACATTTAAGGCCACTACAGCTGGAGTAATTCAAGTTCTCTCGCATTGTATTGAAACTATAACAAAAAGAGAGGAATACTGGAAACGAAAACTTGAACGAGTAATTCTTATTTTACTAGTTATTTTTAATTTTTTTTTCTGTTGTTTTTAAATAACATTTTAATAACAAAAAAAAAAATTTAATATGATGCTAAAAAAAAATTTAGCATGATGTTTTTTCTAAAATCTACTGCGGTTCCTATATATCGAGTAATTTGTGTGCAGGAGCAAGAGAAATGCCATAAGTTGATTGAACAGCTTCAAGAATATCAAGAAGAAAAGAAGCGTCTAGCAAATAAACAGTTTATTGGAGGACCGGATTATATGGTAAAATTTGAATTTAATAATTTTTTTTTTTAATTTGTAGTTTTATGTTACAAAGAATGACTGACTAATTTTTACAACTTGTACAGTTTTTTAGCTATGAAACATTTTGAAAGCAAGCAGTTACAATGTTTAATTTTAAGTAGCTGACTTTTCATTTTGAAAACAAATAGTTACAATGTTTGATTAATATTTCTTAACAGTTGTAATGTTTGCTTTTCATTTTTCTTAAATATTTAAAAGTTATATTTATTACATAAGTTTTTATCTCTTTTTCATAATATTTATTGATGTAAAAAGAAAAACATTCTAACTTCGATTTAAAATTAAAAATAAACTTTTAAAGTTTTGCATTTTTACACTTTAAAACAATGCTTTTAAATGATGTTTATCTTGTAACTCAATAAAATGTAGATTTAAAAAAATGTTTTTGCCATAAATCCTTTAAGTTAATATGAATTTTGTATTGTGAATTTTAATGCATATAATGTTTTAAATTCTCTTTTTAATTTTTTCATATTATATTTTGCTATACAATATTCTAATATCTGAAGATATTTTGGCTCAGCATAAGAACAGCCTCAAAGAAGCGACTTTTATTGACCAACATTTTTGCAAGTACTACTTATGTGCTGAAATAATGATGGTCATAATAGAACTAATATTGCACAACAGTCCAAGTTTTACATTTAAAAAAATTTACAAAATATTATAGTAAATGTGCTATTGAAAATTAAGAATAGTGGAAGGTCATCTTGTTGAGTGTTATGCATGATTGAGAATAGTGGAAGGTCATCCTGTTGAGTGTCATGATTGATTATCATCGTCATGATTATATGAAGCTTCCATTTTAAATTTCATTTAAATTCACAAGAAGTTTGCCTTAAGAAATTTTTAGGTTTAGGTTATTTTAAAATTTCAAGTTATCTTCATTAATTAACAAAATTTTTTGATTAATAGTTCAAGTTCAGGAATTATTAAGTCTTACAGTGTGGGGAACAAAGTTCCAGACTAGTTCAGACTGATTCTAAAAACTCAAATAAAAAAAGGTAGGGGTGTCCAATTACACTGCATTGGGTATAAATTTCTCATTATGAGTCCCTTCTGCTTGAATCACAAACTTGATTTGGGACTTATACCAGTGGAAAATAGTTTTGATGCTATCGGCATACATCCTAGCATCTCAGGCATTGTGGATGGACATCTTCAGGGCATAGATGCTATTGTGGGGATGTTCACAGACCTTGTGCTGGACATATACCCATAGTACTGTAGTAGTCCAATAAGTTAAGGTCTGAAGAACTGGGAGGCCATATATCTTTAGACCCGATAAGATTTTTACAAAATTGATTTTTACAAAAATGAGTTTTTTTGCTCAATGACATGGTGAATGACCATCCTGACCATCAATGACCATCCTGACCATCATTCACCATCCTGTTGAAAAAGTACTTTTTCATCAGAAATGTAGTTTGAAGCAATGAAAAAAAAGCTTCAAACTGTCATTCATAATGTACACTTTTGTTTTGATTTTGATACCAGAATCAATTATTACGTGGCGTTTTTTTTTTAATGTTTGAAAACACAAGGTCAAAATCCATTACTGAGGCCGGATGGTCAGTCTGTAACTTAAACCAGATGTCTTCCAAGACATTTTCTGGTGTCTTGCTGAAATGTACCAGTCAGTTAGAGTATTTGAGATTGAATCCACCATAAAAATCTTCTCATCTGAAAAAAGTAAATATGGCGCACCTTCAAAATACTAAATATTTTCTTGGATTTTTCAAGTCTTTTTGATTTCAGGCTCTCAGTAAGCAGGTGTCTTTTGTCCTGGCCCTGCACTTTGCCTTAAGACCCTTTTTCACAAAAGCCTGTATTGTGAAGTCATTTGCACTAAGTTCTCAAACAATTATTCTCATTGACCAAATCTAATTTCTTCCTCCAAATCTAATTTCTTATGGCCCGGATCAGCTTTTTATTTCTGACTGGCTTTTTTTTTAGGATACTGGTGTTCAACTGCTCTAAGTTTCAAAAACTGTTTTATTGTATTCTAAACAACTGGATTTGCAGCTCCCAACTGTTTAATTATGTCTGAGGGTGGAACCCTATTCACATTGAGATTGATTGTTGCAAAATTCCAATCAGACATCATATAAATTGTTACAAATTTTTGTTTGTTTTGATGATTGAGGCATAGATGTCTGATTTTAATTATATCATTTGAGTCATTAATGTTTAAATAGTTCATAATTATGGTGCCAAAGAAAGTCTGGAAATTGGTCACGAATGTTGTATAATAAAATATAATAAAAAGTTAGAAAAATAAGCGGTCTACTTATCTGTAGTACCCTTCTCTGAACTTGGGTGAGGACAAAAACACTATGCAAGTTTTTGTTGTTGGGTGTATCATATTGCCGAAAAGCCAAAATTTTATTGTTTTTTTTTCTTCACAGGGCTCGAAATTAGTGAGTAGTAGCCTAAACAAAAATTGCCCTAAACAAAAATTGATTTTAATGTTTTATACAATGTGCAAATAGTTTAAGTATAATTTTTTATTGGTTGATTTAAAATACAGCGGAAGTTTTTTTGACCTTTAGTAATTAAAATATTTTTCTTATAGCTTTTTTTTTTTTTTTTGTTTATAATCCTTAAATTGCCTGGTGTTTAAACAAACAATGCTTTAAAATATCTAGTGTTATTATTTTTGAAGTAGTAAATTTATTGATTTGTTTTTTTCATTTATTTTTGCAGTATGATAAATTGACTGTTTCATGAAAACAGTGTTCATGGTTTTTGATAAAAGGAGAAATTGATGAACAGAAATATTTCTAGATATCGCTACTCGCAATCACTTAATTTGAGCCTTCAATAAAAATATTTATTGATGAAGATTCCAGCATACAAAACGCACACATTTAAGAATGTTTTTATTTCAACATGCAAACATAAACATGCTTAGAAAACCCAGCGAGCAAAAAATATTTGCAAAAAAAAAAAAAATTATTTGATGTTATAAAAACATTTTCAAACATTCTAAAAATTAATGAAATATGTATAAATTCAAAACTTAGTAACAGGTTTTCAACAAATTCTTGTTTTGAATTTTAATTGAAAAATATCTTGCAATTTTTAAAATTAATCCTAAATCCTATTTTAAATTATTAGAATTTTTTTTGTTATGTTGTGCATAATGTAGTAATCTATTATTTATGTATAGTTTGTGTTGATGTATGTTGATGGTGGTTATTAATTTTTTAGGAAGGTCCTCACAGTAAACTCAATGAAGAGCAATTTTTTGATGCTGTTGATAGTGCTTTAGATGCTGAAGATTTAAATGATGATTTAGATGCAGTATGTTTTATATTAAAAATGAAAGCTAATAATAACTTTAACATTAGCTTTCACTGTATATTGTTATTATAAACTTTTTTTTATATTTATCACCTAATATTATATTAGAACAACATAGTAACAGCCTTATTTTTAATTTAAAATTTTATTTTTCCTATTTAAAAACATTTTAAAGTTTGCGCTTGCTGAATTATTGTTTATATTGTTACTTTACATAAGTACAACATACATTGACTGGTTTTATTAGATTTTACAGGAGTATTATGTACATTGACTAAAAGACACTGGTCTTAATGGATTCGCATTACATTACATAGTAATGGCTAAAAGTTTTCTGCAACATAAAATAACATAATCACAGTTTCTAGCACTGCCACTGACTTTATTTACATAAAGTCATAAATTTACATAAAGGTATGAGAATGATGTTCATTTTTATTTTAAAAATAAAGTAGAATCAGATTTATTTATTGTCTCTTATTCATAGACAATAAATTTTCTAGATCCCTCAATAACAAATAACAAATTTGGAAAATACATCTTAAATATCTATTACAAAGATGCTGTAACAAATGTACAAATAAAACCGCATTCTTTCCACGATTACTAAAAGGGTTTATAAATGGAGCTTTTTCATTATACAGTCAAGAACATATGAGTCATGAAGTAGAACTTATTATAGATGTTTTCCTTGGATGGTTACTTATTTAAAAAAATGCAAGATGTTCATCAAGAATTAATAACTCAAAAAAACAAGCCTGAACTAACAACTTTTATCCTGGAGCGTGCTTTTTTGAATGTTCATGTGGAAAGTTATATGTTAGGGAAACTAAACTAAAGGTTTTAAAGTATGTCACCAAGTTCCGATGATATGCATTTAAGGTAGAGTGGAAAAAATCTAAACATTCATAAAAAACTGCCATAGTAACAACTTTAAAGTTAAAGATTGTTTTTCAGAAGAAAAGTGAAATGATTACAAGAGATTCTCTTTTCTACTGAAAAATAAATATTGTCTAGTGTTTCTGAATGTTGGTGGTTTAGATAAAAATGATGATTACATCATTGTTCTCAAAACCTTACTTTTCTTTTTTGCATAAACATGTTGTATTAAAAGTTTATTTTTTAACAATTTTTTATTTACTTATAGCTTGAATAACAATTAAATATAACACCTAAAAAAAAATTTAAAAAGGGAGAACATTTAAGCCATAATATGTTTTATGTATAGATGTTTTATCTATATTAATAAAATTCTTTTTTTCCTGATACCTTTTATTCCAGTACATTTTTTCTTGTACATTCTTTCTAATACAATTTTTCTAGTACATTTTTTCTTGTACATATTTTTATTACCTTTTTTTTGCTAGTAAACTGAAAACAAAAATTTAATTTTAAATATAAATATTTTTTTTTGAGAATGATATTGAAAAAGAGAATATTCCTCCACCAAAACCAACATCTGAAATAATGAACATGCCAAAGCACAGATTATCAAAAGAGGTTTGAACCACATTTTAATAGTCGTAACATTGAAATACTTTTTTAAAAATTTATGCATTGAACTTGATGGAACCTGAACAAATAAACCTTTTAGAAGAATTTTTTTATATACATCAAAACATTTTACAGGTGGATAGTAAGCTGAAAGAATTTTTAACACTGCTTAAAGAAAATGTTGAAGCGCCTAACTCTGGTTGGGATTTAGTTTTTGAAGATGGAGAAATGCGGGTATTTGTTTTTTTACATTTTACATTGTTATTTTATGTTTCCTGTATTTTGTTATTGCTGTAGTTGTCATTAATAATATTTTGATCTTTATTTTCACAACAAATAATAAAAAGTATGATATAATTTGTTATATTATATACACTGTGCAACAATTACATGAATAAAATTCAGGTTTTGTAACATTACTGCATTTAATGTTATTTAAATAATTTATTTAGTTTTATCATTGGTTTTTTTTAAACAACTATTTGTAATACTCATTAAATTAATAAAATTTGATTAACATTTTGTATATGCTAGGGATAAATAATTTCAGATTAAGGTTTAGATTAATAGGGGAAAGAGTGGGCTAGTACTAATGAGCAAAGTTTTGAAACCCACTGGTTTTAGTGAACATCATTGTATGCTAAGGATATTTTAGTTTTTAATTTATATAGTTGTTTTACTTCATTACTAACAACACAAAAGGAACCCCAACACCCTTTACTCCAGCGCTCTTTACTCCAACAACCTTTACTTTAACACCCTTTACTCCAACACTCTTTACTCTGGGGCCTCTTAAGACTTTAATCAGAGTTTGTATAACAATTTTCTTTGCTTTAATACCTTTTTAAACAATCATTTCCAGCAAGTATTATTTAAAGTATTATTTAAAGTATTATTTAAAGTATTATTTAAAGTATTATTTAGTTTTATAAAGTATTCAGAATTTTGTTTTTAAACAGCTTAAAATATTGTAATTCACTGTAAAGTAGGTGATAATTTTTATAGAATGTATTCTTAATAATTTTTATAAATATATTTATAATAGTTTTAAAATTAGGTTTATCGAAAAGATTATGAAGTTGATACAATTGTATGTGATCCTATGAAAGCTTCTCATGTTATCCCTGTAAGATAAATTTTGATGTTTGTGTCTTTAAATTTATTGCAGATAATAGTGATTTTTGTATTATATCTTTTTTTAACTAATATATAATTATGCCAGGGTGTTACAGGGCGCGAAGCCTGTCATTACTTCTTTGATAAAGATGTCAGACTTGATTGGGAAAGTAAGATAAAGTTTTCAATTTTTGCATGTTTTGCATGTTTCTGCAGTATGCAAAGTAGTATTACTATATAGCTGCTTATATATTGGTATATTATATATTTTTGATATATTATATATTTACATTATTATTACTATTATTATTTACTATTATCATTACTACTAATATCATAAGTTATACTACTGATTTTTAATTTTTATTTTTATAATGGACCTGTGTCACCTACTAATTACCTGTTTACGTGTTCGGCACTACATAAATACATTCAAGGCTGTTACTAATATGACTAATAAACACATGTGCTTGGATACTGCAATGATTGCCACAATACTGTCATCTAACTACACTGACATGCTTATCAATATAACCCACTTATAGTAATATACATATATTAATGTGCAAGGTGATCTGGATAACAGATCATAAATTGTTTTTTTGCATTAACTTTAATGCTTAAAAATAGTTTTTGCTTTTTATAATAAAACACTAAACGTGACAAAATAACTTTTTTTGTTGTTGTTATTTCATTAC